>NC_142607.1:32230181-32394290 GCF_041222555.1 Hakea prostrata | reverse complement strand
TTGTATCAAAATGTAAATTGTGTATAAATGCTTCTTTCATTAATTTAAGTTTTGAACAAGAGTGTCTTGCCTCTTCAACTGTTAACATACTTATAACATTCTGTAGTTCATTCACTCGTGCTCAAAAAGAGATTACTTGGAGATAAATCATAACATGATCAAGGAGTACTACTAATGCAGTTCTAGTGTATTCCCTTCAATGTTCCATTCCTGTAAGGAAATGGTGAGAATTCCATCTCAGCAGGATAGGCTTAAGGTCGCAGCAAAATATGAAAGACAAATTTCTGTAGAATTTAAACATTATTTATACCAGAATCTACCGTAACTACTCTTGTGCTCGATGTCCTGCTCCTCCACAACCCTCTCGATCCCAATCTTATCAAGTCTCAAACTCAATAATAGAAATATTTATCTTCTCTGTCACAGATAGTTTTTTCATTAAATACCACAGTATGATGGATAACGCTCAATAGCGGTGAGACGCACCTATAAATAATGTAAAATAATCTTGTCTGATTCAAAGTTATTAGAGACAAAGAAGCTTAATAATGGTTCTACTCCCATTATCTGCGGTCACCTCAAGCCCAATCCTGAAAGAATCCTCACTAATGAGGAAGCTCATTCTTTGATAAAGCCCTCCTCTATAGAGGAAATCAAGAACGTTATCATATCAGCAGATGAGGACAAACCCCGGGAAAGGATGGTTTTAATGCCATTTTCTTCAGAACGACTTGGCATATTACTAGCTTAGAGGTTTGCTCTGCAATTCAAGATTTTTTTTTTGCTCCCTTCGAATGTTAGATGTACTTTAGGTGGCGTTTGGTTCCGCAATTCCCTGAAATCCGCTTCTGTGGGAGTCAGAGGTGTGGAGGAATTAGGTTCCAAAAATCATTTTTGGTAAAAAAACTGTTTGGTTACCCTGATTCTGGAAAGTGAATCTGTCTGAAAAACCATTTGGTTACCCTGATTCTGAAAGTGAATCTGTCTGAAAAACTGTTTGGTTACCCTGATTCTGAAAGTGAATCTGTCTGAAAAACTGTTTGGTTACCCTGATTCTGAAAGTGAATCTATCTGAAAAACTGTTTGGTTACCATGATTCTGAAAGTGAATCTGCTTTGTTATTTGATTTAATTAATGAGCTGAGCATAACAATTATTTACAAAATTCAATTAATCAACCATGAAGAATTCAATAAATCAACCATGAAGAAGAAGGCCAGTAGCCTAACACATAGTAGGCTAGCAAATTGCATCCACCAGTTCCCCAGACATTCTCTCTCCTATTTTTTGTATTTTTGTCATATTTTCCTTTGATCTTCAACATATAGCAGTAAATCTCGTTTCATTCTTGACCGATATAGTATTGTTTGCGACGATTAAACGAGATTTCACACAGATCTAGGAGCTTTGTAGAGTTTTTTCATCTGAGAAGTAATTATTGTTCTGGAAGACAAATTGACCGAAGCATAGTACTTGGTATTGACATGATATAGGCGGTGCCAACACAAATATATACTTAATTGTATTTGTATACTAGTATTGTATATTAATGTTTATTGTGTTTGTGCATATATATTGTGCTTTGATTGTTTAAAATAATGCTCTAGATTTCCAATTTTTTCTGTATACGGCTGATCAAGAAAGATCAGTTTAGGTGAGGTTTTAGGCAAAACCAATAATTTCAATGTGTTTATTAGCATTAAATTATGTTAAACACCAAATTTGGGCCTAAGATGACCTAAAATACCCCCTAAATGAGAGGTCGAAATCTGGCTGAAACTTCGTACCCTTTTTTTGGTGTTCTAATCCAAATAAAATGACAAATACATGGAGAGAAAATAAAACATACTGGATCTTTTTATTTCAATTTATTTTTAATTTTTTTTGAACAAAGCAACGGATGCATGAGTGGCGATCTTACACCCCCGCTAAACAGTGTTTGGACTTTTGAGTTCAACCTATGCAAATATTAGTCCTATGAACTACTAATGCAATCACTAGTCCCATCAACATAATTCTACTAGAGGTCTTACATATTCCACATAAGTCAATAGCAATTCTATGCCCAAGTCAAAAAGTACACTAACAGCCCAATGCACAAAATAGATGAGGAAAAGGAATTAGAACGTGGAACTTGAGAACTATCAAACTACATGGAATGACCTTGAGAGGTTTTTTCGGTAAATGACCTAGAGAGTTGAGACCTCCAAAATATCAATTTCATAATATAGTTTACATCAAAAGCTATTATGATTTCCTCCCATATCATGATACCCAAGGAAATTTCATCGGATTCCAGAATATAAGGCAATGAATCATGCTAACACAATCACCTAACTTCCATGGAGTACAAACATCCAAATCCAAAAATAAAAAATAACAAAATGGAGTACTGTAATAAAAACAGAAAAAAATGATCCGATATAAACTGCTATGCAGACAACCAGTGCATGGACTTCTTCATTGAGACTCAGCTACCTTCTTATAGGTAAACCACTTGGCAATCAAGAGATACACCAGGAAATTTATGACGCTCAGCACAGCCAAGAGCAAGTAGAAGTAGTCGAGGTGACCCCTGTTTAAGTTATCCGGTATCCAACCGAGGCTACCATGCCCAGTGGTCACTTTTGTGATTATAATTACAAGCAGTTGTTGTGAGTGATAGAGCTGAACTCAAACTCCTCATAGCATCAGGTGCCTGTTCATAGAAGAATTCTATCTGCCCAACACAATGCCACTAGCCCATCTGGGGAGTAGCCGTATGATGGACTTGAGCTCCTCCACTTGGGTGACTGTGCAGAGTCCACATGGATTTTAAAAAATCCCCAAGGTATGAACACGGTGACAATTTTCTTTAAAGCACCAATATCTGCATTTGCTGCACCATGGAGTGGAGCTCGTGAGCTGGAAAATGTAAGGAAGTAGCTGTTGGTTGCACAACTGCAATACATGGCTTCAGGACTGAAATGTGAAATACATGGTGAACTTGTGACCCCTCCGGCAAGGCCAACTGCTAGGCTAGTCAATCGTGAGCTCATTATCCCGCCATGGGAAAACCAGTAAGTAAATAGGTAGAGAGATCAGGCTTCAAATTTTGAAAAAATCATGACACTACCTTTTGCTAGGCACACTAGGAACACAATGCTTAGCTACATCAGAGCCATTATCATTCAAGACTAGTGCTGATCTGCAAGTTGAACCACAAGCAAATGAACTTCAAAGCACAGTTGGTGACTAGCTGCTACATAAGAATAACAACTTGGAAACACACTTGATATGACATACAGATCATTACCCAAAATAACTACAACATAACAGATAATTCTCCCAATTCCCAACACATCCGTAGCTAGCTGCTGCTTTTTCATTTATGTTCCATCTCCAAAACCTATTTGATTCTCTGGATCGATCTATAAAATTTATCAAGGAAATATAATTATAGAGAATGAACTAAAAGCTTTTAAGGAATATTCAAATCATCAACTAAAATCCTTGGTAAGAAATACGCGATAGAAAAAATGGCAATTGTCCAATATCTTCCCAGATAAGAATCAGCTAGAAAGGCTCCAAGCAGTGGTGTAACATAACAGGTTCCTGACCAATTTGTGACAGTATTTGATGCAGCAACATTTCAGTCCTGAGATCACCAGATCAGAGAATCATGCCATAGTATGCCAACCTTTCACAACATTCGTTCCCTGTGATAGAAGTATGAAGTATTAAAGATGTCAGAGTAATCAGATGTCCAAATTCGATAAAAGAACTGCAAATCAGGATACCATGACAGCAGGTGGGTAGAAAACCATACCAAGGATGAAATAACAAGCCTTCCATCTTCAACAGAACCTTCTTAATACATGGATTTTTTTGGCTGTCTATTGTTCCATCTCCTGTATAGATTTTTTGGCTGGTTGGGGGGGGGGGTGAAGAACCCAATCTGTTGGCGGTTCCTCATAGATATATTCTTCTAAGCTGTTAATGACTTTATACTATTCTGTAGAAATTCTAACTAAAACATGATGAAATATCAGCACAATAATGTGAATTAAATGTGAATGCAAAGCAGAAAAATCATTCTTTCTATCATGTACAGTCAAGGAGATCTACAAGTTCTTTTTGATTACTTGGTTTGGACAGCTAGGAACCACGATTGGTTCTTTGTTCAAGAAAAAGTTAAATGACAGGATAAGGTGAGAAAAGAGACATGAGATTTTACCTATTTGTTGCAAACAAAAATACATAACAAGAAAGTAAAAACACCCACACACATAAGAATAAGAATCCATGATACAACATTGTGATTCGGTTTGACAGAATTTCAATGTGCACGTGCTCAGTAGGGGCTCGGCACGCAACACCCAAATTCTTCTTGTTCATGAAGTCATATGATGCTGAAGCTGTAGAACCCTCATCCTTTGTATGAATCTCAGACATATTATCTACCCAAATAAAGGAATTTGGATGGTTACTACCACTTGGGCACCTATAAAATTTTCTACCTGGATTTTTCCTAGTTCTTGAAGTCATTAGGATCATCCTCCCTTGCCTACAATAGCACAAAGGAGGCTGTTGTTCCATTCCAGTTGAAGTTTGATCTTCACAATAGTAACCTCCCATCACTTCACCTGTAAAACAAATTCAGTTGGTATATATCAAATAAAGAATACTTTGGGCTATATCAGAGAGTGTGGCATATTACCCTGCCTCTCATTCTAATGATCTGATGTAAATCAGTGTAAATCAATAACATTCCTAACTACCTGCCTCTCATTCTAATGATCCGATGTAAATCAATGTTTGGGCTAGGGTTCAGGATCTTCTCAAACAGAAGCAGCAGCAAATGAGGGTTTAGACCCTTGCTATTTGGTTGAAATGTAAGTGGACAGCATCTGTGGGAGATATTTTTATCTTGGGATTGGACAAATCAAAATAGGCTCAAACTGGGATCTAAGCTCCCTACGGTGCTTAAACAAAAGCTATGTATTGAATAAATGCTTACTTCTAACAAAAGTTATGCATTGATCACATGCTTAGTTATAACAAAAGGTATGCATTGATTACATGCTTACTTATAACAAAAGCTATGTATTGATTACATGTTTACTTACAAAAGCCATAAAAACATAAATAAAAACAAAAATAATAAAGAATGAAAGAAAGAATCTATTTCTTCCCATGACATAAACTAACAAAATAGGAAGTTAGTAAAATTCAAACTGGGAAAAGAAAAGAAAAGAATAAGAAAAAAAATAACAACCCAGCTTTAATAATGCAAGGCGGGGAAGTCATGATTGTCACTTGGTTAGTGGAGGGCCAAGATATGCTTGTAAAGTTGATCTCCAAGCAATATTTATCTCATGGAAGCTCTAGTCATGCTTCCTTTTCTAATAAGAAAATAAATACAAAAAGATTGAACAAGAGACAGAGAACATGGTAGCAGCAGTGGTATACCCAAAAGGTATAAACAAACTTATATTACAATATTATAGTTCAGCTTATAAAAGTGTTAATACCCTAAATTAAATCTTAAAGTCATGTTATCAAAACATCATGATTGTTTGGGTGGTTCAACAAGCACTAGACATTAGCCATATTTATCTAAGAAGTACTTGATGACGGCTGGCCTATCCTCCTCTTTTTTCTCAAAGTAGTGCATTCCTAAGCCGGATTTGATTTCCAAAGAGGTCTTTTGCACGCAGCCGAGTCTCGAAGTCAAGGTCTGTTGCATTAATGGCATTTTGTAAAAGTTCATCCTTGTCTTCAACCTTCTCGGCAAAGCCTGCCTTCTCGGCAGGCAGCAACGAAGACCTCAAGCAAGCCTTCTCATGAGTAAATTTCACCATGTCTATGAAAGCAAGCAGAGATATTCTCCAAGGGAACCAATGCTTTTTCAACTGCAGTTTTCTTCTTCTTCTTGTGGGAATCATGAGACTGCTCATCACCTCTTGGCCTACCTCGAGATCGACTACTCTCATGTGGTGTAGATTGGTTACATGACATGTCAGGTGTAGTAGTCCGAGGCTGAAAACTGGAGTTGCCAATCTCATTGTCATCCAATTGGATGTTGAACTCATAGGCTTCATGTGAATTCAGGTGGGAGTCATTGAAGTAGTCTGTAGCTGTTCCAGCTTCAGTGCCAGTTGCCATCTCATTACCTAGGGCTGCAGCAACCTCTAAGTGAATGGGACGCACTGAATGGTCCTTCCAAGTATTTTTGCTCCTTCTTCTACAAATTCAAATTATAAAATTTCAACTTTGAATCAACTATATTAACACTTCACATTCACTCACTTTTTTTCCCCTAATGTGCACAGCAGCGAGGAAAGTGTTTTAATCTATAAAAATTGATGGTTTGTGAATATAGTTGTTACCTTTACTTCAGACCAAAAATGTGGGGCAGCTTCAAACCTCTTCTCACTTGGATTCCATCCAAGTCCACTTTGTTTCTGCAAGTCTGATAATGCTCGCAACCTAGTTTTCCAAATCCTAAAATGGTTGCGGCATTGCTCCCAATCATAATTCGAGCCATGCTTTTCAGATATTTGTCTACTAATTCCCAACCAATGCTCTTTTCTGAGTCCATTGTCTCCCTGCCCTACCACTGCCATGAATTTGTAGGAAAAACTCTAGTAAAGAAAGAGACACTTCTATAGGCCATGAGGCTATGTCTCTTCCTCTTGAATTTGTTGTATTTTGAGAGTCCATCTGGTAAAATCATAATTGAGGGACAAAAGTAAATACATATGATGCTTTGCTAGTTATGATCAATCAAAATACATATGCTACAAACAAAATTCCAGCAATCATATGATGACACTAGTATTCATGATCAGTTGCAATTCTAACATTTGAAGCTAACATTTGAAGCAATCAAATGTTAGACATGAAATAAGAACACAAAGTCTGAGACAAAGTAAAACAAAATAAGGTACAATCCAAAGTCAAACTCAAACAGTTGGAGTCATACAAATTGAAGTACATTAAAAATTTAATCATTTCATTCTGACTCAGTATCTGATCCCATGTCTTCATCATCTGCAGCATTTGTTGTTGCATATGCATTCCACATCTGTATTGCCAAGTCATTCCTGAATGCTTCTGCATCGAATGACTCTGCATGGTTCTCTTCTTCTTCATCAGAATCACTACTTTCCTCATCTTCCTCCAACTGTGGTGCGGAAGAGGAAGTTGTTGTTGGCCCTGACCCCTCCCTCGACTCCTGAGCAAGCCATTCCTCCTCTTCTTCCAATGAGTTGTGGTTTAAAATGTGGTTGTGAAGCAGTACACAAGCTATCACAATCTTAACTTGAGTTCTGAAAGGAAACTCCGCTCGAGTTGCAAATATCTTAAAGCGACTCTTCAACAAACTAAAAGCACCTTCAATGACATGGCGTAACCTTGCGTGCCTCAAGTTAAACAACTCCTTTTCATTTTTGGGTCTTAGATTTCCCCTCTTCCATTCCTTCGGATGGTACCTAACATTTCGATATGGCCTCAAAAAACCTCTTTGGTTGGCAAAACCAAAGCATCAAGAAGATAGAATTTACCATTTGGAACAACTAATCTTCCATCTCCGTCTCTATGGAGAGCATCATCCAAAATGCGGGAGTCACATGCAGACCCTTCCCAACCAGCAAGTATATACGTGAATTTTTTGTCATGGTCGCATGCAGCTAAAATGTTTTGTGTAATAAGACCCTTCCTATCTCGAAACCTCCTATGTTTTTCAACAGGTACCCAAGCTGGTATATGAGATCCATCAATGGCTCCAACGCAATCTTTGAAGAATGGGTAGAAGCTGCGATGGTTACCTGCTATCTTCGGATGTGTGGTGAGACTAGGGGGTTTTAAAAGCAACGGGTGCAGTTTCATCATTGCATTTAACACTTTATTAAAGTGTCGACTCACCGTCTCCCCGTAATGCCCAAAACGGCTCTTTAAAGTCGAATTCTTAATGTGGTGTCCAAGACAATGTAGAAACATCGTTACTTGTTCCTCAACTAACACCAATTTGTTGTCTTCTAAGTGCCCCGTCAGACGCAATAAATTTACCAAGTGGTAAAAGGATCTTTGGCTCATTCTTGTTTCTGAACGACATGTATGCTCGGTGCCACCAATAAAACGTTGGGTTTCAAGAAACCCACGTCGGGCATCTACTCGATATGGTTGCCTCTCAACGTATGTTATTCTAATATATTCAATGATTGTGAGAACTGCTGTGGCCACCATAACAAGTATCAACTCATCGTCATTCATGTTGATCTAGGTGAGGGTGCCTTATCTAAATTTATGCCCTGAAATACATGACCCACCAACAAGAATGAATACCTTATTAATAGCAAAACATACAGATTAATAACCATTCAATCAAAATCAACCAATCCACCAATGATAAACTCATATAACCCATGTGTGGTTTTCAAATCTTATCCCAAAACCCACCCTTGTAATTCAAGCTTTCTAGTGATGCATGGTTTAAACCAATTGTCTATATATAGAGAGTCTCTCCTTGTTTGAAAAACTCATTAATTCATCTGCTGCTTTGATAGCTAGCTAGCTAGAGAAGTTACAAGTTCGGCAATTACATAATTTTAAGTGTGAGGAGCAAAAAAAAAATATGGAGAGTACCCGCAAGCAGAAAGGTTTCATGTGAGGTAAGCTTCTCATCAAGTCTTTGTTCAACAAAACATATGCATAGCCAAGGGATATTATTGTTTAGAAATAAGTCAAAAAACCCTGCATTAAGAAACAAAAGAGATGGCCATTCTTCTGGATTTTGCATGTATAAGAAGGAAGATTAGTTTCACATCTAATCAAGTCTATGAACCATAATGAGCCAACAGGAGTCAACAGAAGTCAACAGAAGTCAACAGAACTCAAATGATTGGATTTCTTAAACTTATGCAAGTAGGGGAATAAATTAAGTGTCCTAAAGACCATGTGCAGAAATGATGCTATAGACAATTAAAAGGAAGAAGCAGAGGGTTTCTATTCTTTTTGTGTGTCTAATTATTTATTATTTTTTTTTTTTTGGGTGGGCGGGGGGGGGGGGGAGGCAAGTTGGCTGCATTTGTAAGAAATTTAATTTTCATGGACACAACTCAAAACAGATATAAAGATAGAAATTCACACCATATTGAACAAATTCACACAAAGACTCTATACATTTTGGTTTCGATAAGCAACAACTGCTTAATTCAAAACAAAAATAGGAAATCAAAGAGAATAAATGGACTAATTCATCTTCAAAACAGATCTGAAAACAAAAAAACCATAACCAATATTGATATTCATGTAGAAGAAAGGTCTCCAGTCAGATCTTTGTACATTGATGTACACTACTTAAATCAGATAATCAACATGGATACAGGTGGGAATATATCTCCACCTGGGGTATAGGACACACAAAAAAATAATGAACATATACAAACAAAAGAATGTGTGGTGGTTATAGATGAACCCATCTGGCTAATCAGTAATACATTTGAAATATGGCTACAGGGGCATACATGGAAATGTATTTGATTAAATTGAGTCTTTCCCTGTTACAGAAGCTATTTATCCCATGGGATTATCCATGCCTACAAGGGTTTTAACTAGCTGGAACCTCAGACTGAGCATTGTAAGAGGGTTAGATCAAACCCATAAATGGCAATGTTCTTTACCTCTTACCAATGCCAAATGCTAGCCCTTGGCATCTGAATTAGTTCCACTTCCTTGACCACAACTCATAAGATAACTAATACTGAATTCACCCGTGTTACCAACCCCACCTTGTTGTTGTTTTCCCTTATCAAGAGATTCAAAAAGCATTGAGAGGTTTCAGGATCCCACTTTCAACCACTTGCTGATACTATTAAAGCTGGACAAATCAAATTCTTATATAGAGCTCAAATTTTTGTGAATATGTAGACTTGAAGGTCTCCTACCAACATTAAGTTTCTCCCTTTGAAAGAAGCTTACTAGCAGACAAAGAAGAATTTTAAAAATCTAAGGACTATGGGAGGATGCATGAACTGACTCGAAAGTAGAAGCACCGATCTGCACCAGATCTAAAAACTTATATTGTAAGAATAACAAATAAAATTACAAACACATTATCATTTTCAATGGAAATGGTATTTGAAAAAATTACATGTATATTTGATACTTTAGTTATCACCTATCAATACAAAATGAAATAAAAGATGCAACCGCAAGCCAAAACCAAACAATGGATCGGATAACAGGACATTAGAGCTTAACAAAGAATAAATCATAGATTGCAGTGAAGGCATATAAGAGAGAGATGTTACCTTTTTGCAGATATGGGTGTGAATGAAGCTTAGAAGAAGAAAAAACCGATGCAGCTCAACGAAACACCAGTGATCAACGACGAAACGGAAGCCGTAGCAGAGACGAAGAGGTGTTGAGACAAGCTGAGCCCTCGAAAGCTGGAGATCAACAAGCTGCCCGCCGATGACGATGATGGAACGGAAGCCCTAGCAGAGACGAAGAGGTGTTGATCAAATTTGTTGTACAATGACTCAATAACATGAACCTCTTACCTACAGAAACCTTACAGAACCATGCAAGAGAAGCGTGAATCTTCACTACAGAAATCACCGAAACACTCAGAAGAAGAAGAAAAAAACCCCTACAAACAACACCCTAAAAACCCTTCAGTGCACATGATTTTTTTCCCCAACAGGAAAAGCGATGAAAAAAAAAATGATCCAAACAACTGGGTACTATACTCTGTTCAATCAAAATAACTTGAAAAAGGAGACCCGGAAATGATGATCCAAACAAGCTGCTCGACGATGACGATGACGGAACGGAAGCCTTTAGCAGAGACGACGATGACGATGACTGAACGGAAGCCCTAGCAGAGACGACGATGACAATGACGGAACGGAAGCCCTAGCAGAGACGACGATGACGATGACGGAACGGAAGCCCTAGCAGAGACGACGATGACGATGACGGAACGGAAGCCCTAGCAGAGACGAAGAGTCGTTGATCAAATTTCAGACCTCGAAGCTGGAGATCAATTTGTTGCTCGACGATGACCCTTTGAAGGAAGCCCTAGCAGAGAACGAGAGGTCGTTGATCAAATTTGAGACGTCGAAGCTGGAGATCAATTTGTTGCTCGACGATGACCCTTTGAAGAAAGCCCTAGCAGAGAACGAGAGGTTGCTATCCAATTTCACGATAAAAGTGATTCTCAAAGTGAGTCTTGGGCATTTATACCTCAGCTTCAAAACGATGAGTCTATTTGGAAACCACCTCTTGAGGTGGTTTCCAGTGGATTTGATTTTTTAGGCAAAAACGTGGATCCTTGCTAATTCATGATCCTCTTAGAAACAGACTCATTGAGGCTACCAAACACGTTTTTTTTTTGGACTCATGATTCCCTGGAATCTAATTCCAGGGAATTGCGGAACCAAACGCCACCTTAAGCTTTCTCGCATCACCTTGATTCCTAAAGGACAGGTGCAGAATTCTTTTGGAGACTTTGGGCCCATTGCAGTCAGCAGCCGTATTTACAGATTCATTGCCAAGCTGTTGGCTAATCGTCTTAAAAACTGTTCTTCACAAAATTGTAGGCCTCAACCAATGCCTTCATGGAAGGGCACTAGATCTCTGGTAATATTCTTCTTTGCAAGGAAATTGTCCATGACTATCACATTCCAAAGGGTCCAGCTAGGTTTGCCACCAAGATTGACCTTCGTAAGGCCTATGATTCGGTTCAAGGGAGCTTCTTGTTTACCCTTCTCCAGAGACTCAATTTTCCACATGAATTTACTTCATTGGTCTCAAGATGTGTCACATAATTTTTCTTAATGGGACACAATCATCGTGGTTTTATGCGAATCGTGGCCTCCGACAAGGTTGCCCTTTGTCTCCTATGCTTTTTAATATAGTTCTCCAGGTCTTCCTAGATTCGATTGTAGAGGCAGCATTGCTGGCGATTTTGACTACCATATTTATTGTGAGGATCCACAAATCACCTCCATCAATTTTGTAGATGATCTGTTTATTTTGGCACTGCCAATTAGAAGACAATTACCACTTTTGATTGACTTATTTTTCTGGCTTCACGGGTCAGTCTGGCCTCTCCATCAATCAACAATATTCTCATTTGTATCATTGCAATGTTCCTTCTGATGTGTTAGGCTCTTTTGATAAGGTTTTAGGGTTATCTCATGAGATTTTGCTTAGGCACTGCTCTAAGCAGTGAACGGTCAAGATGAAAAGTTGAGTTTTTGATTAAATCGTTATCGTAGATTTTACCCATGTGCAAGAAAACTAATTTTAAGTGGTAATAAACTCGGTTCAGTTCTTAAAAAAAACTATGTTTGAAAATTAAAAAGAGAATGGTCTTCTCCCTTTTGTTCGTTGCTGCTGTTACAAAGTCGAATGAAACTAGCAGAAAAAAATGGAAAACCAACCCATCAAATACCTGATTTTCAAGACAGAAATACATCTGTATAAACGAAAATTGCTGGCAGTCACCACTGCTAATACTAAAACAGAGCAATTATGCTTCAAAATTTGGTTATGCTGCGATTTTAATTTGGGTTTAATGCCAAATGCTTCAAACAGAGATTAAATGAAAAGAAGCTAACCCAGCCGGTCATCTTGGTTCGTCTATAGAATTCAAGATTGCTCCACCAGGTTTCGTCAAATTGCGGCAGCTTCTGCCCTTGAACGGCTAAAGCTCCAGCGGAAGAAGTGAAGATGATGTGTTTCATTGTTTGGGCTTTCTTGGATGATCTCATTACATTCAGTGTTCCGTTAATCGTGGGCTTGATTACTTCATTCTACACATATTGAGTGACATTTACATAGATGGTTCTTCATTTCTTCGTCTGGGCAATTTTAAGTTCTTTAGATCGTGGATCGTAAATTACCTCAGGGTCCGTTGACTCAAAGATCACCGGTGTTGTGGCATGGAACACACCAGTGCATCCCTGGAATGCCTCATCGAAGCTGCCTTCGCTTTCCAGCTCTGCCTTCTAGAGGGTAAGTTGCTCCTTCGCTTCGGGTAGGTCCAACAAGTGCTTTGCCTTTGTGAGATTAGCTGCAGTAAAGGAAAAAGCTAGGGTTTTAAGTTTAGGATACATCCTATTAATTTCTGCAATATCTTCAAGAACCAAAATTCCCTGGACAGAACGATTCTTCAAGTTTAGTTAGAAAGTAGAAGTAACTCTTACGCAATTAAAGCTAAGAGTCTCAGCACTGAGAAAAGGAAAATTAAAGAATTGAACAATGGAGACAGACAGATAACAAACTGGGATATTTAATCACAGACCACCCAACTTTTCATCTTGACCGTTCGCTGCTTGGAGCAGTGCCATGTAGTCCCTGTTGCCAAGAAAAATCCTATCTCATGGCAAATTCCTTGTGAAATACCTTGGTATTCCCCCTCATCTAAAAGACTTCGAAGTGATGACTTTGCTCTTCTCATCGACAAAGTGTTGAGTCGCTTAAAAGGATGGTAGCATAAGACCCTCTCTTATGGTGGGAGACTTACTATCATCCAACCGGTGCTTTATAGCATTGTGGGATATTGGCTTGGGGTGTTGGTCTTCCCCAAGTCAATCATTAATCGTTTGGAATCTATTTTTGCTAAAATCCTTTAGGTTGTGTTTGGTTCCACAATTCTCTAGAATTGGCTTCAGAATGATGTTTCTACAGAATCATGATTATGTGGAATTAGGTTCTGTAGGATCATATTCATTTAGAAAAAACTGTTTTGTTCTCTTGATTCTGACAAATGAATTTGTTTAAAAAACCATTTGGTTACCCTGATTCTGACAAGTGAATCTGTCTGATGAAAAATTGTTTGATTACCGTGATTCTGAAGTGGATTCAACTTGAAAAAACTGTTTGGTTACCTTAAGTCTATGGGCGGATTTAACCTGAATTGCTTTGAAAAACTATTTGGTTACTTAAAATATATAATCTCAAATCTGTTTTACAAGGCTAGGTCTTTAAAATCTAGCATGATGTGCAGTGAGTTCAAGCTGCAACCTCGGGGCAAACCATAACCCATCCACCTAAGGAACTTTTGTATAGCATTGTTGTATAGGGTGCAATCCACAATTTATATTTAACAATACAAGCATGAAAAAAAAATGCTTAGTATGTACCGATAGTAAGGGTGATCTTGCAACAAAATGGATGTGATCTTACGCTTGGATCCATTATTCTAAGAAAGTACTAGACACGAAGAACCCATGTCCAATGTACCTGCTTGAACAAATCTGAAATGCTTGACTATAGGTGTACATTTCATGAAATGCCTTGCTACTCACACATCACATTCACTCAGTCACCCACATTCAAAGTAGGGAAAGGGCCTACTGACCAAGCTGTACAATCGGAACCAACCTCTCCTACTCTTCCCCTTCTACTACATTTTCCTTTCCTTTCCTTTTGGTTCCTTATTTTCTCTACTCAATTCTTTTCTTTTTTATAGATGTGGCTGAGATTATATGGATCTCAACCAACCACATTTGCACCATGGTCACACCCCTTACCTCTGCTGTCCCCACCCCCCCCCCCCTCAAAAAAAAAAAAAAAAAAAAAAACCACCAAACCCCAACACACATATATGTAGCAACATACAAATCTACACTCTTTACATAATCAAATACACACACCAACAACACTAGGGGACTGGGAGTGGCTCCAGCCACTATAGCAGAGGCAAGGACAGCTGCCCAAGGACTGGCAATGCAAATTCATTTCCCTCCTCTTATAAGCAGAAAACTGAGAAATATTCTAGTACAACATTTCAGATTGAAGCATTGGTTTATGTAATGTCAGATGTTGCATAATATTTCTTCATTGTTTCCTCCCTACTGCCTTCAAGCTTTTGACTCTACATTGTATGGAAGTGCTTCTTTCTAATACTAATATGGAACATATGAAAGAGTTAATGCTAAGAATGATATGAACTGGGATGAAACAGAAAGTGTTTTTTTTTTTTTTTTTGGGTCCAAATGAAGCGCTATATTAAGCTCTCCAGGAAAACATTAGAGTATAGGATTTGTTCAAATCATCCTATTTAATTAACAAAAAATGAACTTCAATACCAATCTATACTCATAAAACCAAATGTACACTACATCAAGACAGAGAAATTATGCATAGTAAATCTGTGTATGACCTCATCTAATCAAAATCTTCACTAGTTCACTATAGTTTGAGAACACGGTCCTCTCACATTACGCGCTTATTTTCCTTGTTGTAATCCAAGAACTCCTGGGCATCAGTCTTGTTGTTCAGTAATACCTTTTCGCAGTCATTCTCCAACGGACATCAAGGCCAGAAAAGGCCTTAAGTGCTATTGTGGGCCTTTTCAAGAGGCCTGGGAGATATTCTTGTCAAATGCATTAGCTAGCTGCTTCGAAGGACTTGCTACTTTTTCAACCGGAGTCTTGTCCTTCTTCTTCTTCTTCTTACTTGAAAACCCTGGGAGAGCATCTAATGCTGCCTTAGTACAACTTGTGGACCTTTGACCAATTGGGGTTGGTTGAGCACTTCCATCATCACCGGGCCCTAATGTTATATCCACCAAGTTTACATCCTCCGTGCATACGTCAGTTGGGTGTGCCGCATCTGGACCGGTGGCAATTTCATTGTCAAACCATGCCAACATCTCATTTATGGATTGGTTGGACTAGGTTGTCATTCCAATACTTCTCTTCGGGTTGCTGCACAAATGTAATACATGTCAGTTGCTAAAAATGTATTTTCAAAAAAATTAGAATGCAAATGATGAAAAAGTAATTGAATAAAAAAACACAATGTTCATACCTGAAATCCAGCCCATAGGTGTTCCGGTCTATCGAAACTTGAATCTCAGGTGTTCATAGCCAATACCAAATGCCATATGTCCTGAGAGAAGCTAATCATGCTAGTGTAAGAAATCTGGTTATGCAAAATAAACTCTTCCCAAGAATGTAAGTATATCGAATCTATTGAGGAAGATTGACAATCCAGTAAAAGATATTGAAATTCAAAATATTAAAGAAGTAAGCACAACCATTGATTTGTGATTTTTGCTTATCATGTACAGTTGGGTAAGAAATGCCAGCAATTAACCTGGCCTTATTTGGTTCAAGCAATAAAGTCCTCTAAATGGTAGGTAGGTCAATAAGACAAGCCATTGTTTTTTGGGTAAACGACAAGCCACTGACACTCAATAGGATACCCCTTTTATGTTGGAAGAAAACTCTGATGAAGGGATACAGATCTAAAACCAGTCTTGAAGCTAATGGATATGCAAGAACAGGGTCTAAAGATTTAACAGAAGTAAATCATTTGACTCAATATGACTTAAAAGAATACAAGTACTACTTTGTAGCATAACTAAGACCAAGGAAAACAGATTAGAAATCAGAGTTGAAGCTAATGTTCATGGAAAAACAAGGTCCAGAGATTTTAACAAAACCAAATCATTTGACTCAAATTTTATACACATTATCGCTTGTTGCATTCTTTCCCCCTTCTCTCGATCTAGCAAAGAAAAAATACTTTTTTTTTTATTGCCTTGGACTTTTCGCTTTCCACTTTTCCACACATGACAGCACCATTGCTATCTCTTATGACTAGCCTTCCCACTCCTTCAAAGTTCATCTTGATGTGATTTGAAGAGGAAGTTGCCACAAGATTGAGATAGATATGTTTGAATACAAATTTTCATAAAAAAACAATTTAAGTCGTTGCAATAAGACCTTGTCATGTCCATCCTTACTAACATCCCATTCAATAAAGATTAGTCAGTAGCTTAGATGAATTTCCGTCCGTCTGCCCAGACGGAAATTACATCTAAGCTACTATGACCAGACGGACGACCGTCTGGTTCTAGATAGTTGTCCATCTGCAGCACATAAGCACAGTGGAAATTCATGATGAACTTTAATTGGTTTTTACGGATATCAAGCCAACCCTAAGCCCCTCTGAGGTCCTTCTTAACATGTCTTAGGTCACTAATGACATGATATGTTTATAATTAAGATCAAGTAAACTTTTTATAAGTCTTTACAATTTCTGCTGCTTTGATCATCACATATGCATTATTGTGGGCTTATCAATCTAAAAGACAATTAAAAAAAAAAAAAAAAAAAAAAAAAAAAAAAAAAAAGAAAGAAAGAAAAGAAAGAAAGGGATTTTCAAGTCTTGTGAGGTACCTCATCAATTTCTGTGTCATGCATCTAATATTTGTCCTAGTCATCTTAATTAAAAACAGAAGATGATCAGTTCAAACCTCCCCTTCGAATCATCTTCCCTCTTCTAGATACACAAAACATAGAGGAACATAAAATATAGACAGTCTAAATATTTCAAATCAGGAGCTTTTACCAGATGCCTAAGAAGAATCATCAGAACATATACCTCCCATTAAAGGGAGGATCTCACTGCTTTGAAGAGCTTGGTTGAATCCTGATTGCAAGAGTGTAACCTAAGAAGCATGGCCATCTCCTACACAAGGGGAGGCAAATGAGAAAATTGAGCAGAAAACTGGCAAATGCAAAGAAATGTTCTCAAAATGGAACAAAGAGGCCTTTACGCTTTACAGGAAAATTGACAAGCTGAATCAAGTGGTTGAAGCACTTCAATTTTGTCATCCTTTGATACACAACTTTGGTTGAAATGTGGAGACAAGAAAACAAGATTCTTTCATGCCTCTAATCTACAAAGGAGAAGCAGAAATAGAATACTACAGCTTAGGCTTGATTCAGGGGAATGGACCCACCTCAAACAATGAACTGGTTTTGCCTATAACCAATAACTTCCAATCTTTTTTTTACAGGGGGTAACATTGATGAAAAAGTTCTTAATGTAATCATCCTAGCCATAAATCCAACAATAACCTAATAGATGAATAATGATTTGTGCAGGCTCAACTCAGAGGTCACTTTAACCCCCCCCCCCTCCCCCATAAGACATAAAAGTTTCCTTTTAGTAGTTGTCCAACATATGAAGTACTAAAATGAAAGAGAAAGAACACAATCCTACATCAGCCCGTTAGTCCGTAACACATTTGTATGCAATCACCATTATAAAACCCAAATAAATGCATCACTTCTAACATCAAAGAACAAGAAATTGATGACCAAATAAATATGAAAAAAGAGATTTGATCATTATCATCTCATATTAATAGAAATGAATAAACGGGAAACTCAAACTTAGGAGACACCCAATTTGTGACCAAATAAATATGATTCACAAAATTAACAACAGAAATCCTAATGGGGTTGAACCATCATCTCCTGGACAATTCTCAGGTACTCTTCCGTTTGAGTTAAGGATTCACCTAAAGCAAACAAATGTTAGATCTCAAAATCTAAACAAAAAGACAAAACATAATTACATATGGAAACCACTTAGAAGGCATCAACAAGTAAAACTTCAATATTTACATTTCATAATGGTATTGTTTGTACAAACCATAAATGCTTTATACAATACAAAATATATCTATAAAAAACTACCATTGTGATAATACATAAGAGGAAACATTTATGCAATAAGCAATTTGACTGTTAGGAGGATCAACAATGGCAAACAAGTCCTTCAAAATATTCACACAAAAAAAACCCATTGAGCTTCCATGTCAATCTGCAAGATAGAAACTTTGCGTTAAATTAATAAAAAAAAAATCCTATCATACAACCATTCATTTACAATAATTTGACTTTATTCAAGAATTACTTGGTTAATATACAAAAAAATAACGCAGCCACACATGATTCATATTATAATTTTTAACTCAACTAAATCATATTGATTCACAGCATATTGCATACCTCAAAACTCCATGCTTAAAGCATATGTATTGCCTGGAAACTCATCAATGATAACTTCATCACCATGAAGGGAAGGACTAAGTACATCATTGAGATGTTTCAGATTTACAAGTGGCTCTTAATAGGAACATGTAATAAGCCTCATTGTTTGGGTTACCTCAATTGCATAGGATCTTAGAAAACACAAAAATCGCACTCCTTCCTGTATGTAAGATTATTAACTCAGTTAAAACTCATCTAGATGGGATTACAAAAATTATAATAAAACAACATTTTAAACTTTTTTTTTTATTCTTTGGAATTATTAAAATTCACTAACCACATGCATAGGAGGTTATATCGCCTCCCTACAAGACCTCCTATTATGCGTATGACCCCACATCTACTACAATGTTGAGATCACTTCTCCACTTCTGATTCTATACGTTGTCTCTTTCGTTGACTTGCCTGTTTACGAGTTATAGGAGGCTTCACAACAATGTAAACATCTCCACAGGAGATTTCAGTGACATATCATAATTACGGACATGATTAATTGGTAGTGCATAAACTTGTGCATACTTCTCTTTATGATATTCATGTGAAACATAAGATAAAAGTTGTCCATGAATTTTTGTTATTGTAACACATGCATGAATACAAGGCAAACCTGTCATATCCCACACCTTACAGGAGCAACCTCTCATACTTAAGCGAATAGAATGTGTTCTTAAGTCCCCCTCAACTTCAAAACTAGACAATGATGATCGTCGAGCAAGTAACCTTTCACTTTTACAAGCTCGTTTCTTCAGAATCTTGTTAATCTTAGGACCCACAACATATTTCCACTTAATTAACTTTTGCTGACGTTTATACATCATCTCCATCTGTTTCACCCGTATATTGTTCAGGAGGTTCATAATGGGCAATTCACGTGCTGTTAGAATCCATCCATTAAAAGTCTCTGCATAATTGGAGGTTAACTTGTCATATGCTTTCCAGGGAACAAGCAATTGGCCCAATTCTCTGGTCTAGTCGCCATTAACCATACATATGCATCCTTTGAGACATCCTTAATATCACCCATGTCGTTGTTAAAATCCTCAAGTGTCCTTGCATATGTTGCATTGTGCAACAACGCTTCCAAAGTATTTTTCAAAATGGCTGCGCAAGGTTTTTGAAGAATCTTCTTGAAATTTTCCTTTAAATGGCGTAAACATTATGCATGTTGAACATCCCCAAAGACTGAATGCACCCCATCAATTATGGATTGATGCCTATCAGATATAAAAACAACCTGATCAGTGTTGTCCAATGCCATCTTAAGTTTCTCCAAAAACCATATCCAATCATAGTGATTCTCACCAGGGACAATTGCATAGGCAACAAGAAACATTCCATCATCTGCATCCATTGTTGTAGCAGATAAAAGTGTGCCAAGATACCTAGATTTTATAAATGTACCATCAATGTACAGTACCTGCCTACATCCAGTCATGAAGCCTTGCAAATGCAGCATAATAAGTTACAAATAGTCTTTTAAATCTATCATCATCGTCTAACTCATATTTTTCATGGCTGCAAGGGTTTGTCTCAATAACCTTGTCTCAAAACCAAGGGATGTACTGATATTGTCACATCCCGCCCTAAATCCACCCAGGGGGTACCCTATCTGGGTTACTCAGGAGTGATCCACAGCCCAACAGATCTAGTTTAGGAACGATCATATCCACTTAGCACAATAATATAATAAAAAGCAAGGACAAATTATGGTATTCAAGTAATCTAATAATAAAAGTTAAGAAATGGTCACATAAGGATCACAAAGAACATCAGAGTGCGGAATAACAAGGACCAAATCAAAAGACAACTATAGAGTATAGGGGAAATATACTCTACAAACGTGTGCAGAAGGTAGATCGAAATAAGGTAAAGATTACAACCAGATCTCCAAAGAAAGGAAATAAAAAGGTAAGCAACTAAGTTAAAGTTTCTTCTAACTTATACAATGTCTCCTCAATAACTTAATCATAAGAAACTAAGCCAGGCCGGATTTACTCCTGACAAATATGAGTCTTGAACTGATAGCCTTCATAGATGTAGTCACCGTAGCCAAAGTGGTATGAGTCACCAACTTAGTCCTCAAAGTGTTGACCGTCACAGTCAACAGTAGTAGTACTTGCAGAAAAGTCTTAACAAAATATGTTGCAAAAAGGAGTGAGTTCAAAAGAACTAAGCAAGGAAAGTTATTCCATAATAACATAAATCATATGATGCACAACATAGCATGATGCAATATGATATGAGACATATGATGCAAACATGAATCTAACTCTAAGTATGCTGGTCAACTAGGGTAGACATGCTTTAAGTCATAGCACCATACTTCTTTAGGTCGTCTCTCACTCCCCCTCAATCATACAAGATATCTTGGGTCTGCAAGGATAATTAGGTAAAGTCCTCTCAAACCATGGTAAGGGTTTTGGTCACTGCTCTCTCACATCACCATTTGGTATAAGTATTGGCGCATGTCACGGTAAAGCCTAGCCCAATGCAAGTCATCTGCTCAATCGTATCAACTTAGATCCAGATACGTCCATTCCTCGCCTCGGGCGATCCTTTCCGGTATCCTTCACACTAGAGTCAGCGTAATCCCGGATTACGGACTCATCAACCCTATTGGTCATCCACAAATAGTAAACGGGAAGCTCTCACGTCCTCTCACGGGTTGGTTACCGGTCTTGAGCGCTCGTGAGCCCAAGTCTAGCCATTTCCAACCCTACCAATAAATGGCCCCTTTCGGGTATCCGCAATGCGATTTATATCCTCTCACGGGATGGTTACCGGTTTTGAGCGCACACAAATCCACATTACTACCACGGGTCGTTTGGTCTCAATGCCCTTCCAATTCGGGTCTGATACGACAGGGACATCTTAGCCAAACACCACTAGACAAGTCCTATGTATGTCATCCAATGATCCAGGAAAGCGTTGATGGGCATCTTTGGAGAACATCCCATACTATTCCCTCCGATGTCCAAGGACAGAAGTACCAATAGGGCACTCCCCAATCCCAAATCATACCTATTCAATCACATCACACATAAATGATATTTCATCATATGAACGAGATGTAATATAGCATGATCAATCACATATGTAATTAACACGAATACATAATCATGATAATCAAAGTGATGTATAACATAGTACTACTGTCTTGAAGTATATAAAACAGCCATATGATGTTAGAAATACAACAATTAATGTGAATCTACCAAGTTTCCAACATAGAGGCATAATTCACATAATTCATGTAATTATGGTAATAACTGTCCTTTCCTCAAAATTTGAAGAAGATGATCCGAAGTCACAAGAGAATGGTCCAATTATAGTCTTAAATCCCTAAATAAACATACATGAAGGATTAGAGAAGAAATCAAAACAATCGGAGATCGAACAGATTAAAATTGGGCAAAAGTTGCTGACAGCAATTCTGTTGGTCGATACATTGGGTTAATGGTATCGACCAACAGTATCGACCCAAAGAGTCTCGGACAGGAAATTGGATTTTTGGGTTTTGGCTCAAAATTGGTCTTTCGGGTCTCGGATCGATACAAAACTTGGGGAACAGTTCAAACACAATATAGAGACATTAATTATCAAAGAATTAACATGATCCAATGGTCAATTTAGAAAACCCCAAATTGACATATCAAGTTTAAGAGTTGGAATTCATGGTCTTCAATGGAATCAATTGCAAATGCAAGAGAGCTTAGGAATTTAATCAATGGAATGATGAGCAACAGAATATAGACAATTACTAACATATAATCAGACCTCATTGCTAAATAAAATCAGATTAAGAAAATGAACTCATGTTGCCATGAAGAGGAATCAAAGTAAGAGAGCAAGAACATCAAGTTTCATAATGAAACCAATGCAATTGCAAGGGAGATCAAGGATTCAATCAAGAGAATGATAAGCAATAGATTATGAATGATTATTAACATATAATCAAACTTAGCATACTATAGGAACCAGTTTAGGAGATGAAATCATGTTGCTATGGAGGAATTCCATAAGAAAGACAAGGTTAAGAATCGATATGAGATACATAGCATTGATAGAATGAATGGGGGTTTATAGGAATCACAAGAGACATTAGAAGAGGTGGTTGCAAGGTTGCAACACCTCCTTCATAGCCCCAACAGCAAGAATAAGGTGAGGTAGAAGTAGATTAGAGAGAGAGTGAGAGATTACATACCTTGTAGAAGAGATTAGAGAAGAGAGACAAAGGATTCTTGAAGAAAATCAACACCCAAGCCAAGGAGGAGGCTTAGAGGAGCTTTCCCACTTTCTCAGATGTTGAAATGAGTGAAATAATGTTTTAGGTTGGAGGTTTCACTTAAAAGGAGGAAGAAAATCCAAAAAGCACATTTTTATTCGAATTTGGGCTTGTTGGGTCGATGCTCTTGGTTGATGGTATTGATCAACAGTATCGACCCAAGGTAGTTTCAACAGAATTTTTAGAAATAGTTCAGCAACTTCGGATGCGGATTCGGAGGGCTATACAAGGTCAAATTGAGTGCGGTTTTCTCCTACAAGTCAAGAAAAAAGTCTAGTTTCCAGAGATATCTTCGGATTGGGTACGGGAGTTCATTAGGTCCACCAACTAAGCTCACCTTCTTCGCTGCGCAGATTCTCACAGCACACTGACAATGCTTCCAAGTAGGGCTGCAATTGGGCTGGGCTGGGCCGGGTTTTTGCAATCCCAAGCACAACCCTATATGCTATAATTTGAGCCCATTCCCGCCCTGGCCCTAGTTTCAAGGCCAATGATTATTGTCCCTGGCCCTAAGCCCTACAGGGCCAAGCCAAGCCCATTCCCTCCCTAATTGGCCCTAATTGGGCCGGGTCGGGATGGGTTGGCCCTGATTGGCCCTGATTGACCCTGTCCTTGGCCCTAATTGGCCCTGTCCCTGGCCCTAATTGACCCTGTCCCTGTCCCTGATTGGCCCTGTCCCTGGCCTTGATTGGCCCTGACCCTGATTAGCACTGTCCCTGGCCCTGATTGGCCCAGGCCCTAATTGGCCTTGTCCCTAGCTTTAATTGGCCATTTCTTTGGTTGTAAATATCAAATGTAAGACAGGTAGTAATTAAAATACATATTAAAATAATAAATTCTTAAATTCCAAACTCAGTTCTGGAAAATAAAATAGTAAAGATGTCAACAAATATTCCAAAACTTATATTCAATATGTATTTAACTATTTATACTCATTTAGATTTTAGAGAAATAGAGAAATCCAAATTTCTAGGGTTTTTTAATTTGCTATTTGATGAAAATTATGGTTATTATATGTAAGCTCAAAGGGAAAAAGAAAAAGATTTATCTCAATTCTCAATTAATTTTTAACTTCTAAGACAATGGTCAAACTTCATTCCAAATTTTCAATTTGTCTTTCCCCCAAGTTTCTCTCTCTCTCTCTCTCTCTTATTCTGTTTTTTCCTTTGGTTTTTCTCCAGCAGTAAAGAGTTAAAATTATTCATAAAATATAATAAGTAGAGAGAAGAATTGTAATTAAATTTAGGCATATTCGAAAGTCAAGTTAATTATAGAGAATGTCACACAAACTCTTTTTATAAACTTAGAAACATCAGAGATTCGGAATTCAAAAGGAATCTAATAAATGAAAATTTTATCTTCAAAGTCAAGAACTTAAGCCGTAGGAAGGTATGTTTTCATTCAAAACTGTTCAATAAATTGATATCTTTATTCAATACAAAAAAAATCATATAAAACCTTGTTAACAAGTAAATCGACGATAATTTAGTATTTAACAAAAAAAAAATGTATTTTTTTCATAGTTAAAGAAAATGATGTTTAGTTACAAACATAGTTATATGTTTTTAATAATTTTTTTGAAATATCACAGTAGATTTGTTAGATACTCATGATGAGAAGTTGGGATATAGATTTGTTAGATATTAATTCTTTATGTAATAGTTTTTATTATTTATAATATATTATCTCGCCTTAGTCAAAAATCAAAATCAATATTTTATTGAACTAAAAATGACTTTGTTGGAAAAATAAAAATTACCTTAAAATAGTGAATTTATAGTCTAATATGATCAAAGTGACTAAATGTCAAAATCAAGACTCATATCAATGTTAGTATGAAGATCAGGGTAAGAATCTAGTACTGTAGTACATGATCATCGTCAAATTAATATTAAGATTAGAGCCAAAATTAGGGTCAGGATCAGGGCCAAAATCAAATAGATGCTTATTACATTGGTAATGAGGTTATAATTTATTTTTATTAATTTTTTACAAAACATGATCATGTTTCTAAAATTTGACACGTGTCAAGTATCCACCCATATAGGTGGAGGGTCTAGAGTCTTTAGACTCAAATCAGAGCCAGGATTAGGGTCAGGATCATAGCTAATATAAGGGCCAAGATCAGGACCAGGATCAGGGCCAAGATCAGGACCAGAATTAGGGCCAAGATCGGGGCCGGGATCGGGGCCAGAATCGGGGCTAGGATCGGGGCACGTGGCGGGGCCAAGATCGGGGCCAAAATCGGGGCCTAGGTCGGGGCCAAAATCAGGGCCTGGGTCAGGGCCAAAATCAGGGCTTGGGTCAAGGCCAAAATCAGGGCCTGGGTCAAGGCCAAAAATCAGGGACGGGCCGGGATGGGCTGGGCGGGCCAGAGAGTAATCCTAGGCCCGCCCTTGGCCCTAGTTCAGGGCCAGAATATTTTGGCCCTAACACGCCCTTAGGGCCAAAATCTTTAGCCCAAGCCTTATTCGGGCTCAGGGCGGGTCAGGGCCGCCAGGGCCAAACTTGCACCCCTACTTCCAAGTATGGAGCACCATCATCAAAATCCATGGGTTTCGGGTCGAACGCCATGTCTTCCATATAGAGGGCCCACAAGGACTTCTCTCACCACTTCGGGTCATTGGATCTACAAACAATATAAATTCCGGGCCTGGTCAGGGTAAGGATAAGGCCGGATTTCACAGGATCTACCCTAAGGAAAAGGTCAGACATGGCCTCCTAAGGCTTTCAAGGATAAAAACATTGAAATCAAGGTCCGACTTCAAGGTCTAACATTAAACAAGTCTTTCTTTATCCCAAAACAAATAGGGTGTCCTGGTTAGGTTTGGGCTGGATTTCACAGATATGACTCCTTGTAAGATCCAAATATTCTCTCATTTGCAACCTCCTTAGCTCTCCAACATTGCATATACCTCAATTCTAGGTGGTAGTCTCTTTTCATATCAATAACAATTTCAGTTGATGGATACTTTGGGGTGTCTCGAACTTTCTCAACCACAACATTACCTAAAACAGATTGTGGTACCTTAACCCTATCGTTAAACTGAGATCCAGGAGGATGTTGGTGTTCTCCTTGGTACTTGTAAATTCTAAACATTTTAGTCGGCTTCAAATGACTTGTCTTAACAAACCAACAACATCCCTCAACTGCACACTCAATAATAACCCTTGTTTTGTTACTTCGCTTTACATGACAACAAAAACCATTTGCAATTGCAAATTGATAAACTGATTGTTGAAAGTCAGTGGCTGATTTGAACATCTGTCCCACACCTTCTATTGCCTTCTCCCAGAATACAGTTAGTAGTTTGTCTGTAGGTGTTTCACTAAAACAAACAATACCCCTATCACAATTATCAACATCATTCCCATTATCCATCTGCTCTGACTGCACAAAGGTAACACTTCCCCTGCTAAAACAATAAAATAAAGATAAATCAATATTTACATCGCATTACAACCTTGAAGAATATAAAAGCTTATATGAGGCAAGTTGGTAAGACTATAAATACTTGGCATCATACTTGTGAAACCCAGCCCTATCCTAACCCTGACCCCAACAAGGATCCTTTGATGTTTGTAGGTCCGAAGACCCAGAATGGTGGAAGAAGAGACTTGTGGGCCCTCGTAGTTGAAGATTCGGTGTATGACTCAGAGCTTATGGATATTGACAGTGATGCCCCTTACTTGGATACACTGTCAGTGTTCGGTGAGAAACTGCGCCTAGAAGAGGGGAAGCTTAGCTGAAGTATTTGATGCACTTCCAATCTTGTTTCGAGGTAATTTCTCTAATCTAGACTTGTTGATTGACTTGTAAGAGAAAACCCAAATCAATTTGGATCAGTCTGGCCTTCCAATTCCCTATTTGAAGTTGTTGTCATGGCTTGGTCGACTAGCCCAGTCGACCAGCAGATTATTAAATACGAAAATCACAAATTTCTTGATTATTTTAAGCCTACTTATTGGGATCTCGTGAATAGAACCCTACCCTAATCATTTGGACTCTAGAGAATGAGGAGTGAGCTTCCCAAGGCTATCTCTTGGAGTTTGTGAAGATTCTTGATGAGTCCAATAGGGTTGACGAGTCCATAGTCCGGGACTATACTGACTCTAGTGTGAAGGATACCGGAAAGGATCGCCGGGGGTGAGGAATGGTCGTATCTGGATCTAACATGATATGACTGAGTAGATGACTTGCATTAGGCTAGGCTTTATCATGACATGCGCCAATACTTAGACCAAATGGTGGTGTGAGAGAGCGGCGACTTAAACCCCAGCCATGGATATGTCTCGAGGGATGCATGACCGAATTCTCACCTGCTTGAGTGATTGAGACCTACCCAAAGAAGTATGGTGCTATGACTTAAAGCATGTCAGCCATAGAGACTAGCATATGTAGAGTTAGAATCATATATGCATCATCTGTCTCATATCATTTCGCATCATGTTATGTTTCGTATCATATGACATGTGTATTATGGAACAACTGCCTTGCTAAGTTATTTTGAACTCATTCCTTTCTGTGCAATTGTTTTGATAGATTTCTCTGCAGTTCCGAAGAAGGCTGATGGGTCATACCTCGAGGCTGACTAGGATCCCGCATACTACACTGAAGGTCTTGGCCATTATGAAAGTTACAGTGAAGGTACCGAGGGTGATTACCCTCCGTACCAAGATTAGCCCGACCTTGGTGTGGGAGAGGCCTTACTTAGTTTCCTTTGTGTACACCTATGAGTACACATTGTATAAGACCGAGGAGACCTTAGCTTAGGCTTTACCTTGCTGCTAATTTGGAACCTGGATCTGTAATTTAACTTTCACTGATATACTCCTTGAAGTTTTGGATTTGTAACTTAACTTGAATTATCTACTTTCCGTTGCTATTGAGGGAGTGACTTCCGCTCACTTTCTCTCTTTTTGGATTATATATATTTTGGTATCATTTTATTCCGCACTCTGATTATCTGTTTATCATATTCATGATCCTTTTATTATATGCTTTTACCTTGACTATTATTGTTCATGATTGCGTTATCGTGTATGTGGGAGGCATGATTGCTCGATCTTGATCCTTGGGACTGTGGATCACATACCCGGGTATGCCTGATGGGGTACCGGCTGGGTGGATGTGACAATACTGGTCACTTACAATAGAGCCATCATTCTTTGATACAAAAACATCTATGATGGCATTAACATTGCCAAACTCTAACATATTATGAATATCTGGATCTCCCTTAGGTTAATAGGAGCCAATCTACTCCTAGGAACTAATTGCTTCAGTAGAACACATTTAGGGCTCAAATTCCATGATGAACAAACCTTCTCCAAGAACTGGATGTAATTCATTGTTCCATCCATCCGAATTGCAATAGAATCACCTCCCTCATTGATATATGTTCCATTACTCTTTCTTACTAACATTCCACCATAGTTGCATACAACTAATACTGAACTTGACATACTTCCAATATCCTGCAATCACCATATACCAAAAACAAATAAATAACCATATATAAGAGCTACCAAGCTAACTTGAAACATAATGTAGTTTATCCATCCACCCCCTCCCCCCCGCCTCCCTCGCCCCTTGCAAGGGATTGTTATGAATTCCAATTAAGTTATCTAGAAAACTTCTAACTCTCACTACTATAACTAAATAACTTTGTCACCTTTCTAAACAAAAGTTGTACACAACACACAAGGCTCTAATTTTTAGCAAAGTTTGGGAAGTCAAACAAATGTAGCCTCAACCCTGTTTCAAGAGAGGTTATTTCAATGGGTTAGGTAATTACAAACTTTATCCTCAATGTGAGCACTTAACCAACAAACCAAGCATGACCTGCATATTCAATCTAAATGTAGGTTGAAATGCTTGATCTCATTCTCTTTCTCTCTTGAACAAATTATTTCTACATTCAAAGTTTTTGTTATTTATGTCATCATAGGGTCTGGTCCCCTACAGCTAAACTAATATATTATGCAAAACAAAACAGATTCCAAACCAATTCAACTTAAGCAACAATATAGTCCATGAGGCCTCTCCTTGTTGATTTTCTTCATTTCTACTTTTTATTCCCTTTCACTTCCCATACTTCTATATAAAACAAAAAATCCTAGATTTCCATATAGGTTATGCTTATTATCAACATAAAGCATTCTAAACAACATTTTTTTAGAGGATCACAAATTCTCTATCTCTCTAGCTTCATCAGTTTTTTTTTTTTTTTTTCTTTCTTTTTTATCCACGTATCCACTTATTTACTTTCTACATTTCTTGCAACCAAAGTTTTGAATAAGACAAAAGGACATGCATTAGCATGACCTAACTGCTAGTGTCAAACCTCAATTTAAGATTTTTCACACACCATGTGCCATTTCTAATACTCACTATTTGAAAATTAAAGATTTATTTATAACTATTACATGTACAATCAAGAAATCCTAAAAGCACCCATTTTCTATCTCTTGTTTACACTTAATGTTTTATCAATTTCTTGTTGACCAAATCAACTAACCAACCTTTTCCTTTGTTCCAATACCTATCAAAAGGAATGACAGCAACCTCCCAATAAAGGAGCTTAGCATCAATCTTAGATAATGTTTGGAAGGGGTTTATTAACAAAAATGAAGGTTAAAGAAAGACATAGAAATACTTGCTTCTCAAGCAAGCTTGGTGCCTCTTGAATGAACTCACTCTATGTGGGCAAAAATCCTAAAAACCACATATTTCCCAAACAACTCTGAGTTCGTTCCAACTAATCTAACTGATGACCAACTTGCTGAGAAGATAAGTGCAATAGGGCTAAAGGGATAACTTCAAATAACCTTTGTCTTCCAACACCAACAGATGCCGCAAGTGATATGTGGCATTGCATTTAGAAATTTGAGAAAGAAATCATTTTTTTGGTAGTTTCTAGATTGCATTACTCCTATGTAAATTTACTTAAACTTATGTAGCTAAATACTGTAACTAGAAAAAATTGTTTGTAGTAACTTGTTACTGAGAAGCTTCTAACCTAATGAGCAACTGTTGTCCCATTTAAGTTTATCATTTTGATCTGTACTTTACTTTCATGCCTATCTAAAATTTTGTTGTGTGAGGAACTGTATTGGACTTGGTTTAGTTAATTAACTCTAGTTGGTATATTATAGGTACTCAAGCTTTGTGCTAAAACAAGGGAAGCCATAAGCTCCTATTACCCCTATACCCCCATAGCAAGTCCTTCCAACAAACCAAATACTTGTAAATATCTAATCCCAAATTCGAGACTATTGTTTGAAAACACTTTTATGTTTGCAAGGAATTACTAGAGACAATGTAATACCAAGCAAATGAGGGTTATGCTTTGAGAACAATGGTTAGGATGTTATTTTAAGGAGAGGGAACACAACCTATAAGCAACAACTGGATAATATTTACAGTTGCTCTTTACCGAGGGTTATAGACTACTGGACTTGGGAATTCTAGTCCAATGCATTATCTAAGATTTCTTGTCCAGGGAAGAATTTAATATTAAGCAAACAAAATCTGGGCCAATTTATTTAGTTTCTCTATTACTACCTACTAACACAAAGGTCAAAACAATGTTGGCTACCTGTCATTTTGCTCTAGTCCTCTTTATAGTAATTTTCTTATTTAAAATAAGACCACCTAAGATTACACTATTTTGTAAGTTTCTCCTTCAATTTAATGGATTTTTTCTTTCAACGAAAAAAATAATTTGCTTCTCTCCTATCTTTCGGTTTAGCAGCTAGAAATTTGCAATAGTCAAGTATACCCAAGGGGTCGAACACCTCTTTTGCAAGCTACTAACCAACAACACTAGATCACATTTCAGGTGTATCTATTTAATTTTTGTATTATTATTCAACAACAAAAAGAGTTGATCGTGAGGAGAATGAACAACAAAGGCAATCTAACAATGTACATACATGTAACATTCAATACACTAAATTTAAATGGGAAGAAGAAGAGTCCATAGCTGTGTGAACTAGAAAAGGTAAAAATAGGAAGAATAAGAGTCGACAACAGTTATGTGTAGGGGGTTTGAAGGAACATGTATGTACCTGATTTGCAGCAATATTCCGGTTCTGGATGGAGTGAGAACAAAGAAGCAGGAAAGGAGAAAAGAAGAAAGGATTAGAACCAGATTAACCAATGAAATGGAAAACCTAGAAAGCCAAAATGCTTACCTCAATCCACCATGCTTGAATATCGACTAGATTGCTTCTCGTTATGGCAACCAAAGTTAAAACACCAGCGTCTTCTCCCCCCATTTGTCCAGTGATTTCGGTAGAATATTGGGCGATTGAAACTTGCAACTCAATCCACGATTTTGAAAAAAAAAAAATAGGGCGATCTGCAGCTTCAATCCACGATTTCGGTGTTTTCTTGGTCAATCTGGGAAGAACGCCTACCTATACTGTCGAAGACGGAGGTATGACACTGTTTTGCCCATTTTGGTAATACAAAACCCAATATCAGCCATTTTCATTGAATATAAGTTGCAGTGGCTATTTTTGTAAATTTAAAGCCAAAACTGGCTAATCTCGTGATTTTCCCAAGAATAATGGTGTTGGGGTGCAAGATAACCATACAAAGTAAAGTCTGGATCCTCTATGTACCCATTGGGGAAGAGTTCGGTGCTTCCCTTACATATTTTTACCAAACATCAGAATTGGGATCAGAGAGGAGGATCATTGAGAATTTCATTTACGATTTATTTTGTTAGAATTCAACGACAAACCCTTCTCCTAATATGTGGTAGAGAAGTGTGAGGGCAACACAAACCTCTATATTCGTTCCTCAATGAATCATCCTATAAAAAGTCTTTAATAAAAAAAAAACACGTCTCTTCAATCCATGCTTCTATACAAGGAGTTCAGATCCTCTAGGTCTTGGCATCCGGTGTGTTCGTGGGTCCTCCTGCCTGATGCTCTCTATGTGGCACCAAGACTGGTCTTCGAGTACCATAGGTAGGGCATTCAGTGGCCGGATGCAATGCAAGGACCATGCTGTCTTTCCATGGAAGATATTTATTCTGACGAAGGAACTGGGTGGAGTGGATATTTATTCCGACACGAGGCGGTTTGAGATTCGAACTGGCTGGTCAGTTTCAGGTGGAAACAAAACTAGAAGCTCTCCACTCCACTTATCTAACTTCCTCTCCATCAAGTTGAACAAAGTAACTACCTCTGTTGAAGTTTAAACTTATTCCATTGCAGTGTATGTATAATCTATATGAGATTATTGATGGGACAAATCCATGCCCACCTCCCATTGTTGCATGTTCATCTTCCACAGCTTTCATCCCTCCAGCACAAGTTCCCAATCCTAAGTATGACGATTGGATATGCCAGAATCAACTCTTAATGTGCTGGCTTATTGGATCATGAAGTGACAATATGCATGCCCAAGCAATCAGTTGCACCAATGCTAAAGAAGTATGGGATCAACTCGAGAAGCTCTACTCCACTTCCTCCACTGCTTGGGTGATGCAAGATTCAAATTCAAGAGTTGTAACTTAGTTGGAAACTCTTTATGAATTTTTTTGTAAGTCATGTACATACCATTCGATATCAATATACGGAATCACAACAGCTTTCCAATCGTTGATGTATATTGGATCAAGCAATTGAACCATGTTACAACATCATGACTTCTTCTCTGTTTCTTCTTCTTTTTCCTCACTTACAATATCAATTTTCAAAAAGAATGAATATTAAAGTCCTAATGCCACCTCTAAAAGCGAATATATTAATTGCCAACTTTCCACAATCCCCTCCTCCACACCTTCAATGGAATTGAAAGATGATAAATCCCTTTCCCTAGAGAGTGTAAGATCACCCAATGATACACCTTCCAGGATTTCCTCGTGAGATCTCACAACTCATCCATGGTAGTAAATTAAAAATTTGCATGTCAAATCAGGGAGAAGTGAAATTGGTTCCGTTGCAATTCATACTCTTGTTGCAGGATAACAATCCTATGATACGAACCAGCTTGCATAGGAGATGGAATGGAGTCGATCTCAAGCATTTTTAATTTGAACTCCTCACCACACATGCATATGATTTAAACATTCTAAGTGATCACAAGGGGTCCAAATGAAAAAAAAAAGGACATTCTTTTTATCGAATCTAATTTGGTCAACTGTAAGGGCTCAAAATGACAAATCAAAAAATAAAAAATAAAAAAATAATCTGACAAACCTAATGGGACCCACAATGTAGACAAATAAGCTAAAATGGTTCTTGTGAACGTGTGAATTACTTGGAATCACATTATAGATGCAACTATGTGCTTATGTATGCACGTGGATATGTCTATGATTTTGTGTGCCCAAGTTGTACCCTAGAGCTATGGGCGCACCACTTCAACAAGTATGCCCTGATTTGCGATCGACAGTTGACCCTTAATTTTTGAGTGCTCAACATTTGACATTTTGAATTTGAGATTCACCCACGGCCAAATGATTAACGAAATCAAGATGTTTTAGTCCATTCAATTAATCTATATAGGAATCTCCTTGATGCGTCCAAAATCTGCTCAGCCGTTAGATCTCCACATGATGTCCTGCAAAACGAAAGCGTCAGATGTGGCCCGACCGCTGAGGTCGGGAGTCCACCTCCGAAGGCTAAGTCAGTTGATGAACTTAATCACAAACGGCTCTGCTAGAAGCGCAGAGCTACGGAATGAAGAACTGGGAAAGGTGATCTAGATAGCATATCGCTGATAGTTTAGGTCTATCAGTATGTATTTGAACCTGAGTCTCAGATAGTATTCTTTTTTCGATCCCCTCACCTTGTATGGTATTGAGGTTTATATAGAGTGTACCTTCAAATCTCCTTCGTTGGATGCACTTGAGCCTTCTTCGGGTAGTCGTTGGATCTTATCAGTGAGATCTGTTGAGCAATAGACTTCTACTAGTTTGGACTAGTAGAGGACTCCTGGGATAACCTTTAGGTTATACGATGTTTATCCCTTCGATAATGATTATCCACAGCCGTCAATTCGAGTCTGCCATCATTAGGGTGATTACCCTAATCCATAAGTAGGATTAGGGCACGCTTGCAGCCGAATAAGCTTTCTTCTTCAGCAAGCCATCTTTTGGATCCGGTTTGCTCGGGAGCGAATCGGTTCTTTCCGTCTCGACCGGGGTCGAGGGTCGGACCAGGTATGAACCCAGTCTGATCATAATTTCTCCGTATCACGAGCCCCACAGACCAAGCGTTCTGTCGATCCCGAGGGCTTGGTTTTTAACTGGGTTCGTCGTCAGATGATAATCTCTGCGTGCTTCATTAAATGTCATATCACATTTAATGCGGTGGTCACTTTTCCTCGAGCGTTGCGGAGTGTAAGGCCACATATCTCCTTGCAGTTGATCTGTTGTGGCTCACGTCATCCAAGCGACGGTTTCCGAACGCCTATTTCAGATTCGTGAGTTCAAACTTTCAAAACGTCTTTCAATCTTGATCGCTAATTTTGAATCAATCTCGATCGTTCAGATTCCCGAACACTCGTGCGGGAGTTTTAAAAGCGGTTCGTTGTCTTCGTAGGTTTCATTCTTCCCGTCTGGAATTTGAACCTTTGTTGTTCGCTTCGCGCCTTCCCGCTCTCAAGCTTTCGTCCCACCGAATCGGTAAGTTTACTTGGTCTTTTTCTTTTTGTAGTTTACTGAAACGAGTAATGGCGGACGATAGGGCTTCTTTAGTACCCCTCGTTGGTAATAGCAATGATGCTTTTGCCTCTCCCCGCTCCCGAACAGTCGGATAGTGATAACAAAACCCTAATCGTCCTCTCCGCAAGAGTTCGCTGAAGTTTCTCAAAAAGGTTTTGAAAGAAAAACCGAAACTTCTCCCCGTCCCTCTCGAGTCCGGATCTTCCAATATTGTCGAGTCTTCTAGGCAGCCTCAAACCTCCGGGTCCAATGGTGGACCTGGCTCTGTTTCCTCCATTTACAATGAGGAAACCCTTCTTTCAGCTGTCCAAGATTTTGATCTTCCTTCCTCATATCAGGTTAGGGCTCTCCAGCCTGATGAAAGGGTTGATTCATCCCTTTCGGGTGAATTTTCTCTGTATATAGATGCACTGGAAAGCGGGGTTCGCTTTCCCTTTTTTAATCCTTTGTTCTCCGCAGTTTTGAATCACTGGAACATTTGTCCCGGAATGCTCCTCCCCAATAGTTGGCGTCTCATCGTCGGCTTCTTGGGTTTGTGTTTTGAGCTTGGCATTACGCCATCTCTTTCTCTCTTTGTACATTTTCATGTTCTTTCTATCTCCCATCCTCCCGGATGGGTTTTTCTTTCCAAACGCAATAAGGCTAAACTTGATTGGAGGGGTAGCATCCTTGTCAAAGGAACTTGCCCTTCTAACCACAAAAGATGGCGCGAATGATACTTTTTCTGTCAAGCGCCTCCATCAGATCTTAACTTCCCAACCACCTGGAGGAGGTTTACTTCTTCTTCCGAGAGTAACCGGGGCCTTCCCTTATCCAGAGAAGACGAGGCGGCCATCAGGAATATCAAATCCATTCTGTGGTATCAAGAGATACATGGATATGAAGTGGAGTATAACTCTATCCTTCAGTATTGGGGCTTGGCTCATTGTGAGCTTCTAACCATCATCCTTTGATTTGACTGAAGTGTTATGTTTTGAATTCTGACTCTTGTCCTTCTTCTTTGCAGTGCCTCCCCTGAATGAACCCCGAAAACCTGCGGGTGAAGGCCGCTAGGGCCGTTGTGACAGCCGAGCAACGATCGCCCGGGGTCTTGACCGTAGATCAAGAGGCTTCTCTTCCCTCTCCCGACCCCTCTTATAGGGGTATCGGGAATATCAGGGCCCGTAGCCGATGCTTCGGGAAAAGGGAAGAAACCGATGGTGGAGAGGTCTAATGTCTCTTCCTCCGCCCGAACCAAGAGGAGGCATGACACAATTGATGCTCCCTCCAACAAGAAATCCAAAGCTTCAACGGATGGTGAGGAGGTCTTCACCCCCCAGTGGACCCCGAAGATGACCGACAAGGTTACTCGGTATCCCAAGAAAGCCGCAGAATGGAGCTCCCTCAGTCTTGCTCCTTCTGATCGCCAGGAGTTTGAAGCCCTGGATGACACCTCCCTTGTTAGTCAATCTACAAGGTACCGGTCTTCTTGCTTAGTTATTTTCTCATAATTTCTTATGACTTCTTCTGATATCTTCCGCCTCCCCAGGAATGCTGTGTTGAGCTTTTATCAACACATGGAAGCATTGAGCCGGGTTGGTCGCACCAGCTCCTTGCTGCAAACTTGTGAAGAGAAATTGGCCAAGGCCAATTCTAAAATAGACCAGCTGACTGCAGCTACCATGGAGCTGCAGAAAAAGCATGAGGAAGAAGTGATCTCCCTCAAGGAAGCCCTCGAAGCGTCGAAGATTCGCGCCGCTGCTGCCGAGCGCGAGGTCAGGAAGCAAAAAGCAGCTGCCACGTTGTTTGGTGACAGCCTTGAAATCAAAAGTAGGGAGCTCGAAGAACATCTGAAGTTGGCGATCCCGAGCAAGCCCTAGCATATAAAGCCAGAGCTTCGGAAGGAGTGCATTCGGAAATACCTGAACAGCGTACCTTTCTCCGAGCTGCTAGGTCTCTACAACATTCAAGCTTATCGCATGGGGCAGAACGACGTTTGGGAGCGAATCCTTGGATCGATCCCTGCCTTCGACACCGCTCCTTTTTGTGAGGTATGCCACAAAGAGGTCTTCGGGAAAGTTGGTATGGATCTCCCGGACTGGGCTCAGGAAGAAGATGATCCTTTTCCAGCTGACCCTCAATATGAGGCATACCTGAATGACGATCCGGCACTTCCAGAGGAGAAATCACAAGCCGAGTCTCAAGTTGTTGCTGTAGAGGACTCAGCCAATGCCGCTCTTGAGGAAGGCTCTTCTCATGATCCTGAGAAAAGTTCTCCCGACCAGGGTCCCTCGGGCAACAATGAAGAAAAGGCTTAGGGAGTTGTCTTTTTGTAAAGATTTACCCTCAATTTAATGAATAGACATTTCTTTTTTCATGTTGGCCTCTAAATTTCCCCGTCTCCTGCCGAAATCTTGCCTTGAATATCAAAGTATTAATGATAAAACTTATCACTTTACTTTTCATTCCTCGCCGAATAATAATCTTGTAGAAAAATTGTGAAGATGCGTTTCGGGAAGATGCATTAATCTTCCCCACTACATTTATTGCAAAGTCCGCACGTTTTCCCTTCTGCGAAGTTCAAACATTTTCCTGCCTTTGTATACCATTCACTGTTTCCAATGAATCGGAAATACATCCGTTATTTTAATGGTGGTGCGACGATTGGAGGTATCTCTGCATCAGGTGCTCGCTTCCACATGTTTCCATGTGGCATCCCTCCGACCGGTGATCTTGCTTTCTGCGGATTTCGAAGAGTCATTTCGATCTAGGTCGTCGGTTGTCCTTAGCCTTCAACCGTCGTCTTAGTACCTGAGGCTATTTAAAGCCTTCGTGGGTACTCTCCATCTATCCTGTCTTCTGCAAGTTAGATTTGCTAAAGTGCCAAAGCGACCTTTCGTCCTTCGGCCTGCTTCCGTATTCCTCGTACTCCAACAACAGCTTTATCAACTTTTGAACAAGTGAGTTTTTTGATTACTCATCTCTTTCCCCACTTCCCCCCTGAGTAAACTGCACAGTAGTTATACTTGGGGTTTAGTTTGTTGTTTTGTCAGAAGTTATAGAAAACTAGGGTTTCCCCCCTGTTGTTGTCGTTTATTTCTGTCCTGATACGGCTGGTTTTTTTTTTGTTGTTTGCATAGTGGCTCCCAAGATCAACCCGAACTTTATCGAGCAAAATCTTGCAAGAAAATCGTTCCGTCGGTGGTGGTTGGGGCCGGTGCGGTGGTTTCAGCTAGTGAATCCTCCAAGCGTAAGGCGATCAGCTGCCGGTGAATCTTCAAGTCGATTCCCGCAGTTTCGTTGATGTCGTCCCTGCGCCTCCTTTTCCCGAAGTGATCACTCGTCTTTCCCAGGAAGATCTTGATCACTCCGTTGCCGATGGTACTGCCGGCGCTCCCGCTGGTGAGCTCCGTTGGTGCACCCCCGAAGGAGAATCTTCGGGCATCCGAGGCAACTATGTTGGCGTCGATGAAGGTGTGGTCCCAGCAGTGCTGCTCCTATTTCTAACTCTAGTGCTTGTTTGGCATCCTCCTCCTCTCCTTCCGAGTTGGAGGATTTTGCCACTAGGAAGTGCCGTCGGGTGACAAGTGATGAAGCTCATCCTTCTCTTGGTGTAGCTCATCCTTCTCATCCTTCGCTGAATTAGTGTCAAACGAGTTTGACAGAGCGTTGGAATGGTGTACTGCTGCTCGAATGACTTCGGGAGCGCAGTTCTTTCCAAACTTCCAGATGAAGTCTTTACGAAGTCACTGGTGATGTAAGTCTTCTTCATTATCCTCTGATTCTTTAAAATTACTTTTCTGCTCCTTGCTAACTCGGAAGTTGTTTGCGGGAGTCTTGCTTGTTAACTTCCACAACCAAGTGGAAGCGGTTTCTAGGCTCGGTAGATTGAGCGATGAAGTTTCTAGGCTTCGGGAAATCTCCGAAGCTAAAGATGCTGAGATTGCTCGCCTTCGGAATCTAGCTTGGGAGGTGGCAGGAGGGAAAAATTCGATGATTGGTCGTCTTCGGTCGGACTTGGATGATGCCAGGGAGAAGATCAGGCGACTGGAACAAACAGTTGGAAAGTTAGGAGCCAAAAGATCTGAAACGTTACCTGAAAGGCAAGCTGTCGTTCCTTTGCCCGAATCCCTTCCAACTGATGTTCGCAGAGCCTGCGTCTTCAAGTATTTACACAGTAAGCCTTTTGTTGATATGCTTTGAATGCTTATAACTTGCAGGCGTCCGGGATGGTGAGAACGAAGTATGGGAATCAATATTAAGGAAGGATCCTCATTTTGATACGACTCCCTACAAAGGTCTTTTTGCCATCCCGAAGTATTTACCGACCTGGGTATTCCTCCTCCCGACTGGACCAAGGATAAGATTGATCCTCCACCTTCCGATCCAGATATTATGCAATATTTGGAAGATTCTCCTGTTTATTCTCCGCTGGAAGAAGTCAATTATGACGAGCTTGTATTGAATGCGAGTTTGGTCGAGGAACATTCTTCTCTTGGACAAGCTGGACAAAGAGTATGAAATTGCGGAGGATTTTATGCATACCGAAATATTTTTGTAATCCTCATTTCTTCTCTTCTTTTCCTTGACTCCCCACCAATGATTGACTCATATGTTTGTTCTAGCAAAGTCGCGTCGATCTTGTATAACTTCTTAACAGTCACCTATGATGACTTTCTTCTTTGATCGAAGATTGTATCTAGCTCTTGTAATTGTTTTGATACTGGCCTCTTTGGATCTTTTGAAGAAATAAGAAATTACTTTATCTTTGAACTTTGCTAGCCACTTGAATCGCCGTTACATTAGGTCTTAGTTGTTTGAAACAATGCCTTTACTTAAGGATTTCCGGAGAAATACAATAAGTCTGAGAAGGAACTCACTCGGGTGTTAAACCGATGCCTTTACTTAAGGATAATTCAATAAGTCTTGAAGGAACTCACTTGGGTTTCAAACCGACGCCTTGCAAAAGGAACTCACTCGGATATTCATCCGATGCCTCGACTTAAGAAAGTTCGAAAAATTTCCATAAGTGTTGAAGGACCCATACGAATTTTCATCCGATGCCTTATAGTTGGATCTTGTTCTTGAATGTGGTGTATGATGCCCCCCAATCAAAAGATAGTTTGTTGAAAGCCAAAAATTGCATTGATTGAGTTGAAAATGATTACATCGCGAACAAAATTGAAATCATTCTCAAGGATAAAACTTTTTGAGATGCCTAGCATTCCACGAATGATCCAACTCTTTATGGATATTGACGTTCTTCAGCCTGTAAGCTCCTGAACCGACCGGTTTTACAACCATATAAGGTCCTTCCCAGGAAGGGTCCAATTTTCTTTGGTGACGCGGGTCGGAAGTTAGGGTGTTTCTCAACACCAAATCTCCGGCTAAGTACCGACGATTCTTCACTCGAGTATTATAATGAGACGCTATCCTTCTTTGATAATGTTGAGTTCTTGCTATTGCCTTTGCCCGAACTTCGTCCAACAAATCAAGACTATCAAGCAGTCCTTGTTCATTTGCTTTTTCCTCGAACTCACGATCCCGTAACATCCCTGCCATTATCTCCACTGGTGCCAATGCTTCGGATCCATATGCCAACCTGAATGGAGTTTCTCCCGTGTGGGTGTTCGAACCGTAGTTCTATAAGCCCACATGACATTATGAAGTTCTTCGACCCAAGAAGCTTTGTCGGCTTCGAGTCTTCTCTTTATTCCTTCCAGTAGCATTCGGTTAGTAACCTCTACCTGTCCATTGCTTTGGGGGTATGCCACCGAGGACATACGATGCTCGATCATATATGTTCCACGGAATTGCTCAAATTGTGGATAGTCGAACCGAGTACCATGGTCGGTGACAATAATCTTTGGAATCCCAAAGCGATATATGATTGATTCAAGCACAAATTTCTCCACTTTTTTCTCGGTAATTGCCGCCGATTGCAGCGTTCTACCCATTTTGTGAAGTAATCAATTGCTACTATCGGATATTCCCGTCCGCTTTGATGCCTTGGTGAATTTTCCAATGATATCAATTCCCCACATTGCAAAGGGAATGGGATTTAGAATTGAAGTCATAGTTTCCGCCGGGCGCTTCGATCTTCGAACCATGAATTTGACAGTTACCACATCGACGAACGTAGTCCATAGCAGCCTCTTGGACCTTAGGCCAATATAACCCAAGTCTTAGAATTTTGTGGGCCGGGGCTCGGCCACCCATGTGAGCTCCAAAATTCCTTGATGAACCTCAGCCAAAGCTGATTTTGCTCCTTCGGGGCCTATACATCTCATAAGGGGTCCAGTATAAGATCTTTTGTATAGTCTCCCATTCCGAATGACAAATCTAGCTGATCGAATCTTGATCAACCTTGCCTCTCTGGATCCTCGGGTAATTTTTCATCCCTTAGATACTCGATTATTGGATCCATCCGAAGAACATTCTCGCTTCAATATAAGAAATTTCTTTCTCATGATAACTTGGAAAAGTTATCTCTTCAATGTAGACCGAAGGGTCTAGATTCTTTTCCTTGGCATTGGCTAGTCGGGATAGCTCATCCGCCACTTGAATTTTCATTCCTCGAAATCGAGATATCTTCAAATTTCGAAATTGGTTTTGAAATGCCCGCACTATCTCCCGATATTTTTGCAAGCGTGGTTCTTTAATGCCATACTCCCCCTGGACTTGGTTGACTATAAGCTGAGAGTCACTATAAATAGTAACGTCTACAATAGCTAATGCTTTTGACAACCGAAGTTCTGCTATCAGAGCCTCATATTCTGCTTCGTTATTACTTGCATCAAATGCGAATCTCAAAGCATATCGAATAATGAATCATCTTGGGCTTTTTAATAGAATTCCAGCTCCTGCTCCATCTTTATTACTCGAACCATCCACATATACCTCCCAAGTGGTTGGTATAATGGGATCCTCAATGGTGGGTTCCACTGGTGCAGTAGTTTCTACTACAAAGTCGGCTAATGCCTGAGCCTTGATTGCAGTTCTGGGCTTAAAACTCACTTGAAACTCGTTGAGCTCAACCGACCAAGACACCATCCTTCCAAACAAATCAGGTTTGTTAAGAACTTTACTAAGAGGAAAAGTTGTAAATACCTCAATTGGATGAGCTCGAAAATATGGCCTTAGCTTCCTGGCGGCCATCATGAGAGCGAGCTCGCTTCTCAATCTGCGAATATCTCGTCTCCGCATTTAACAACACGTGGCTTACATAGTAAATAGGCCACTATTTTTTATCTTTCTCCCGAACAAGTACTGCACTGACCGCCGAAAGGGACGTCGCTAGATATAGCTGTAATATTTCCCCCTTCTCTGGTCTGGACAAGATCGGTGGTTGTCAAAGTTCTTCTTTTAATTCCTTGAAAGTTTTCTGGCACTCTTCAGTCCACTTTGCTTCCTTACCGCCCTTCGGGTCTTTAAGTGCCTTGAAGAAAGGCAAACATTTCTCTCCAGGACTTGGAGATAAATCGATTTAAAGCAAAGCAACTCTCCCTCGTCAAACACTTGTACATCCCGAATGGTTTTGGGAGCCTCCATATCAATCGAGCTTGTATTTTGGCGGGATTAGCCTCAATTCCCCTCTATGATACCATGAAGCCCAAAAATTTGCCCGAGGAGACTCCAAAGGCACATTTTTCCTCGGGTTTAGCTTCATTTGATGTTTCCTTAGTCTTGAAAACCTCGAGTCAAATCTGCAATATGATTTGTCTTTGTAAAGCTTTTCACTAGCATGTCGTCAACATAAGCTTCAACATTCTTTCCTATCAGCTCTTTGAAAATCTTGTTGACGGCCCTCCGATATGTTGCTCCTGCATTCTTCGGGCCAAAAGGCATGACCTTGTAATAATAGCTCTCACGATCAGTCATGAAAGCCGTATACTTCTCATCCTCCTTATTTATAAGGATCCGATTATACCACCGAGTAGGCATCCATGAAACTTAAAGTTTCATATCCTGCAGATCGCATCTATCAAGAGGTCAATCCGAGGCAACGGGTAGCAATCTTTCGGGCAAGCTTTGTTTAGATCTGTGTAGTCTCGGGCACATCCTCCACTTCCCATTCGCCTTTTTCACCATCACCACGTTGGCCAACCAAGTTGGGCACTCAATTGGTTCTATGAAACCAGAATTCTTAAGTTTTTCAACTTCGCTTCGAACGGCTTCATACTTTTCAATGGAGAAATTTCTTCTTTTACGTATCACCTGGTTTCGCCTTAGGGTCTATCCGAGTTTGTGCTCTGCAATGGCTCGATCGATTCCGGCATGTCCTTAGCGAGACCATACGAAGACATCTTTATTCTGTTGAAGAAATAACTTCAACTCATCTTTAAACTTTTCCAGCTGTTCAGACCTGATATAAGTAATCTTTTTCTTATCCTCGGTACACAGCTGAATTTTCCCCAGCTTCTCCACTGGTTCGGGCCTTTGCATCTCTGTCTCTTCCTGATCATCTCGAACTTCTATGGGGAGGGCAGTTACCTTCCTCGGACCCTCCTTGTCCTTTAAATAGGCAACTTATCTTCGGCGGTGAGGAGACTTGACCAATTCCCATATCAGTCGGGAATTTTATCTTCAGGTGTTTTGTTGAAACAATAGCTCCTATCTTGGATAAAGATGGTCGCCCAAGAATCATATTATAGGCTGGTAGTTCTCGAACCACCAAAAAATTGATTCAGACAGTTGTTTCCTTAGGAAAACTTCCAATGGATAAATCCAGCTGGACCAATCCTTCCGCCACTGCAGATGACCCTGCAAAGCCATATAGATGTGTGGATGAAGGTTTCATCAAGTCCTGATCCACCTTCAATTTTTGATACACTTCGTAGGAAATTAGGTCAGCTGCAGACCTTGTGTCAATCAAAACTCTATGCACTTCCCGCCGTGCAATCTCTACCTTGATGACTATAGCATCATCATGAGGTAAACTAACGTCTCTTTTGTCTTCCTCGCTAAAGGTGATAGAATCTTCACCATTCAGCTTCTTCTGCTTCTGCGTCTCTCCAGTTCCAACAAATTTGGATTTTGTTTTCAAACTCCGGAGTGATTTGGGCTCTGGTCCTCCGAAGATGGTAAGGATCGGTGACCTAGTAGCTTCAATCACCTCCTTGCTTTTCTTAGACTTCGGGGCCTCCCTTGATCGTTCCGAACTAACCGAACGATCCCTCTTTGGAGCAGCAGCACGTGGCTCCTCCCTTCTCCTGCTAACAAAGCGGACGAGATGTCCCCGAGATATCAATCTCTCAATATCTGCCTTCAGATGACGACAGTCATTAGTATAATGACCATAGTCGTTGTGGAATCGGAAATACTTTTCCCGATCCTACTACTCTCCGGGTTTCAAAAGAATTTTAGGCGGCCACTTTAAAATATTTTTTCTTTTGAGGATATTCAAAATATCAGCCCGAGGAGCATTTAATGGAGTGTACTCACTTTTACCAGGGGACCTTTGGCGCCAAGGCTGGGATTTTCCAACCCGATCGCGAACATTTTTCTTTGGCTTCGCTCGCTCAGGAGCCTTTTTGTTCCTTATTGGAGACTTTATTATCTCCTTGGCGCACATCTAGAATCTCCATGACTTCAGCTCGCTTCGGCATCTCTGTACCAACTCAAGCATAAGTCGCAGGCATATCCCGTAGTAATAACTCCAGGAGTTTCCGATTAGTGAGTCCCGTGAATAGAGTAGTTCTGGCTACTTGTTCATCCAAGTTTTCTATCTCCATCGTCACCTTGTTGAATCTTTTCAGAAACTCTCTGATCGATTCGCTCTTTCCTTGTTTGACAGTAAACAAGGTTTCTTCCATTTTCTTGACTTGTATTCCACTCTGAAATCACCCTATGAATTGGCACGCCAATTCGTCAAAGTTTACGATCCTTCCAGAGGGGAGGTTAGAAAACCACTTTTGTGCTGCTCCAGTTAGAGATGAACCAAAAACCCGCATAAAATTTCATCGAATTACTCGAAACCGCCATGGTCTCATTGGTAATAGCCGATGTGAGCTGTTGGATCTCCGGAGCCATCGAATGTTGAGAAGGTAGGCAAACGGAAGTTATGGGGAAACCGATATCCCGCAATTGGCTCAGCAAAGGGAGTCTTCCGAATGACTGAGTAAGTATCCTCAGTTATTCTTCCCTTAGCCAATTGCCCTAATTTCTCATTGATGTTGGCCAATTCTTGACCAATCTGGGTCGGGTGATCTTCAGCAATATGATCACGACCTCGATTAACACGATCATCCCGTGCTACTCGATCATCACGAACAGCCCGTCCTTCCCTAGCATTCCTCTCGTCACGAACTGCTCGATCATCACGAACGGTTCTTCTGACAGTGGGTGAGTGAGTTCTTACCCCTGTATCCAACCTTGAGTTTGAATCAGTTGTACTCCCTTGCGGTCTGTCGAACCGATCGTCTCGCCTCAGTTGATCATCGATCCTCCGAAGTCCTCGGTCTCCTTCACGGAAATTCTGATCAATATTCCGGTCTTCAGCCAGTCTCTGGTCACGTGGCAATGCACGTCTCCCTGAATCACGCTGATTAGGCTCTTGTGGTAAAACCACTCGTCTGGTGAGCATGCGGAGTGCTTGGCTCACCTCGAAGAGTTGAATCTTTACCCGATCCAATTGATCTTGGATTGTATCGGGGAGGAGGATTACGTCCTCCCGGCCACCATCCACCTCGATAGGATTTTGGCTTTCTGGGGAATATCCGGAATATTCACTCCGGGTATCCGAACACCGGAATTGCGTTGTGCAGCGGCTGCTGATCTAGTCACCATGGCTTTTCAAGTCGTTTCCCACGGCGACGGCGCCAATTGATGCGTCCAAAATCTGCTCGGTCGTTGGATCTCCACGTGATGTCCTGCAAAACGAAAGCGTCGGATGTGGCCCGACCGGCCTGGGTCGGGAGTCCACCTCCGAAGGCTAAGTCGGTTGATGAACTTAATCACAAACGGCTCGCTAGAAGCGCGAGCTACGGAATGAAAAAGCGGGAAAGGTGATCTAGATAGCGGATCGCCGATAGTTTAGGTCTATCGGTATGTATCTCAACCCGAGTCTCGGATAGTATTCTTTTTTCGATCCCCTCACCTTGTATGGTAGTGAGGTTTATATAGAGTGTACCTTCGAATCTCCTTCGTTGGATGCACTTGAGCCTTCTTCGGGTAGTCGTTGGATCTTATCAGTGAGATCTGTTGAGCAATAGACTTCTACTAGTTTGGACTAGTAGAGGACTCCTGGGATAACCTTTAGGTTATACGATGTTTATCCCTTCGATAATGATTATCCGCAGCCGTCAATTCGAGTCTGCCATCATTAGGGTGATTACCCTAATCCATAAGTAGGATTAGGGCACGCTTGCAGCCGAATAAGTTTTCTTCTTCAGCAAGCCCCCCCACCCCCCCCCCCCCTCCCCCCCCACCCCCCCCCTCCCTCCCCCCCCCCCCCCCCCCACGGGCGCCCCATAAAACCCCCCCCCCACCATAATTTCCCCCCACCCCCCCCTCAAACCCCTAAATCGTCGAACTTGATCATCCGATCAAGATATGTAATCTTCTTTTGTTATATTTTTTTTACTATTATTATTAATATTTTAAACTGTAAAAAGACAACCAAGCGATTCAGGAATTAATGTATATTAGTTAATCCTGCGGTCAAACATACAAGAACCATCTGGACCGTCCATCATGTTTGCCGATATGTTTATGAGAAGTTAAAATGAATTAGTATTCATCTCAATCAGATAAACCTAAAGAATTAATTCACCTAAAATAAAATAAAGAATAAAAAACCATGCAAGAACCTTCTGGACCGTCCATCTATGCCGGATGTGTTTATGAGAAGTTACACTAATTAATTAGGATTCATCTCAATCATATAAACCTAAAGAATTAATTTTAATTTTCTTAAAATAAAATAAAGAATAAAAAACCATGCAAGAACCATCTGGAGCGTCCATCATCCAAGTGGGTCCCATTCCCAAGCCGTAGGATGCATGGGGAATAGAATTTTTGAAATTAGGCGGGATGGAGTTCCTCCAAATACGTCTTACATATGTATATAAATATCTGGTAGAGTCCTACATAGTACTACTAGTTCTCCAAATACTAGGAGTTCTTCTTACAGTAGGAGTTTTTCGTCTTTAAATTAGTTCAGTGCTGCTACTCCAAGTTTGAGAAAAACATACATATGAAAATGGTGGAAGACACCAGAGTGGACACAGAGAACTGCAATCTCTCAGCAGAAGCAATGAAGGAGAAACAACTACAGCCGCCCCTTGGTTTCAGATTTGAACCCATGGATGAAGAACTTGTAGGATACTATCTTCGCTCCAAAATTTATGATCCTACATTCTCCTGCCCGGCCATTGACGAAGCTCCTGTATACGATTCACAACCTGAAGAGCTGATAAGTAATAATCTATCTTAATTGTCATGCAGCAGTACCTATTAATTTTGGGTAGTTCTTATTGTATATTTCATTTTCTGTAGTTTTTGTTAATGTTGAGACCTCATCAAGTTTTGTTGAACTTGCCTAAGGTCCACCCATATCCATGCTTGAAACCGTATCAAGTCCAGATTTTTGGAGCAATGGTATAAGGGAATATTAGTGTTCCAATCCTGAATGTTGTTGTTTTGAATTGTGTTTGTGTTTTCTCTGTTGAATCATCCATGGAGACTCGATCACGTTCTTCTTCAGTGTCTTCCATGACTTCTACTCTCAATTCCTTAGTCGACAACGGTCCAGTCGGAAAGCGATTCAAAGTTAAGGAAAGAGCTTCCAGCTTCACCACCGAGCTTCGTGCCGGCACAGCCACCTCCAGTGCACCGTTAGAACATTTTTCTAATATTCAATCACTTTCCTCTCATACCTTCAACTTGCTTTTTCTCTTCACACGACTGTGACCTCTTTCTTTGGCTCCGAAGCAACCTCACCACCACCGCATGGATGATCATGGAAGAAGAACTAACACCTACTTATCTCCTTACCTCTAATTATATCGGTTTCTTGAAATCATAGAAGAAAACTAACACCTACTCATCTCCTTACCTCCAATTACATCGGTTTCTTGAAATTTCCCTGTTTCCATTTCAGTTTCTCCATCGGTTTCTTGAGGAATCATAGATCTAGCTCTCAATGTTGCGAAAAAAAATTAGTAATAAGATTTATGAAAAATTAGTTTAGGAAGCGGCAGATTTCCACTCCTGAACTCTTCTGGATTTCCTGGCTTCATTCTCTCCCCTTGGAACTCGCTCATCCATTAAAGAAACAGCAGCTAGCGATCAGCAAAAATGGAAAAGGGCTAGTGATCAAGAAAATCAAGAATAGGTTTGTTAGTAATAGGGTTTTGTGAGTCTCAGTTTCTCAGTTTCTATATTTGAAATTAGTTACTTCCTATATAGATATTTCATTTTCTTTTGTTCATCTTCTATTTGTCTCTGTCGTTACTGTTTTTTCTTATGATTACGTAAAAACAATTATGCAGGAAACTATGGACAGAATAAATGGAGTCCTTGTGGATACTTCTTCTCCCACCAAAAGAGAAGAAACCCTAACCACAAACGACCTGACCGTAGTGCAGGTCGGGGAGTTTGGAAGACCACTGGTAAAGATGAGGAAGTCAGACTCAGTAAATCCAATGTTATTATTGGATACAGAAGATCACTTGTCTTTTACAATGGGAAACCAGGTCCTTCTACCAAAACAAACTGGCAAATGAAAGAATATGTAGTGAAAACTAAATCCGATATGATTTATGATAACAAAGATGAACAAGCGAGCAAGGTATGTGAACAAATTGCATTGTATCCATAGATTTCCTATATTCTCTTAATCATTTTTCTTTCACTACAATAATTCTGCACATTTATATGATTATGCATCACATTACTTATATAAGTACTTTTTCCTTGTTTCTTTTCAGTCACCAGAATGGGTGTTATGCAAAATTTACGACCTAACTCATAAAAGAGGTAGGGATGAAGGAGAATACGAGGATGTGATCCTTGCTGAGTCTCCACAACAAAAGAGGAGATTGGAGGAAGTGAAAGAGCATTGGGACGAGCCTTACTCTAAAGAAGATGATCATTTGGATCCATGCAACATCTTAACTGTTGTATCTGGAGAAAGTGAAGAATACGAAGAAGTGATCCCTGCAGAGCCTCTACAACAAAAGAGGAGGGTGGAGGAAGTGACACAACAACTCGTTGTCCCTGAATCTGAAGAAGATGATCAGTTGCTTCAATACAACATCTCAACGGTAGTATCAAGAGAAACAAAATTGGTATTCCCTAGTGTTATTGATGATGCTGATTGCAGTGCTTCCTTAGGAGACACACCTGCTCTTGGAAATCCACTCTTAGGTAAAGCACTTGAAAAATTGCTTTTGGGCAAAGCAAAAGGAAAGAGAAGTCAGAGAAAGAGGCGTCAGAACAAGCAAGAGATGGCTCAGGTTCGGTCTAAAGAGACTAACCAAGATATTGAGGATATAAATTTGAAGCTAAATGGAATAGATTCAATAAAGGGAATTACTGTATCAAATGACCTTGGTGCTGGGAACCGAAACATCTCTTCATGGTTGGAAATTGATGATGATGATTTGGAAGATGATGATTTAGTGGACCTTGCAACACCCATGGATGATCTTTCAGAGATAGAGAAGTTATATCCATTGTAAACTTGAACATTATTTAAGAGTGTTAGTGTTGCTGTTGAGATTATATAATTGTAAATATGGCAGTCCAATCTATTATGTACTTCTTTGAAGAAGTTGTTGATAAGAGTCTTGAACTTCTATGTTAAAACCCAAAGTTATGTACGTCATTGTATCAAAATGTAAATTGTGTATAAATGCTTCTTTCATTAATTAAAGTTTTGAACAAGTGTCTTGCCTCTTCAACTGTTAACATACTTATAACATTCGGAAGTTCATTCACTCGTGCTCAAAAAGAGCTTACTTGGAGATAACTCATAACATGATCAAGGAGTACTACTAATGCAGTTCTAGTGTATTCCCTTCAATGTTCCATTCCTTTAGGGAAATGGTGAGAATTCCATCTCCGCAGGATAGGCTTAAGGTCGCAGCAAAATATAAAAGACAAATTTCTGTAGAATTTAAACATTATTTATACCAGAATCTACCGTAACTACTCTTGTGCTTGATGTCCTGCTCCTCCACAACCCTCTCGATCCCAATCTTATCAAGTCTCAAACTCAAGAAGGAAAATTGACACCCCACCTGAACCTGACTATGGCCTTTTTCATTCCTGGCAACACCTTGAGTTTCTAAAAGAGTTGCTTTGCTATTGAAGTGATTCTCTTTACATACACGTTACATATTATAAATTTAGATACAACATATGGAGTTTTCACTACATGGAACTCGCTCACCCATTAAAGAAACAGCAGGTAGCGATCAACAAAAGGAGGAAAAGGGCTAGTTTCCATTAACTTATGTTGCCATCCTAGAACGGCTAGTGATACGGAGAAATTATGATCAAACCGGGTTCATACCTGGTTCGACCCTCGACCCCGGTCGAGACAGAGGGAACCGACTCGCTCCCCAGCGAACCGGATCCAGAAGATGGCTTGCTGAAGAAGAAAATTGATTTAGCTACAAGCACGCCCTAATCCTACTTATGGATTAGGGTAATTACCCTAATGATGGCAGACTCAAATTGACAGCTGCAGATAATCATTATCGAAGGGATAATCATCACATAACCTAAAGGTTATCTTAGGAGTCCTCTACTAGTCCAAACTAGTAGAAGTCTATTGCTGAACGGATCTAACTGTTAAGATCCAACGACTACCCGAAGAAGGCTCAAGTGCATCCAACGAAGGAGATTCGAAGGTACACTCTATATAAACCTCACTACCAAACGAGGTGAGGGGATCGAAAACACACAATCTGAGACTCATGTTCAGATACATACTGATAGACTTAAACTATCAGCGCCCTGCTATCTAGATCACCTTTCCCAGTTCTTCATTCCTTAGCTCTGTGCTTCTAGCAGAGCCATTTGTGATTAAGTTCATCAACTGACTTAGCCTTCGGAGGTGGACTCCCGACCCAGCGGTTGGGCCACATCTGACGCTTTCGTTTTGCAGGTAATCACGAGGAGATCTAAGGGCTGAGCAGATTTTGGACGCATCATTTGGCGCCGTCTGTGGGAAACGACTTGAAAAGCCATGGTGACTACATCAGCAGCCGCTGCACAGCGCAATTCCGGTGTTTAGATCCCTAGAGCGAATAATCCAGATATTCCCCAGGGAAGCCAAAATCCTATCGAGGTAGATGGTGGCCAGGGAGGACGTAATCCTCCTCCTGATACACTCCAAGATCAATTGGATCAGGTAAAGATTCAACTCTTGGAGGTGAGCCAAGCACTCCGCATGCTCACCAGACGAGTGGTTTTACCACAAGAACCTGATCAACGCGATTCAGGGAGACGTGCATTGCCACGTGATCAGAGATTGGCTGAAGACCGGAATATCGGTCAGAATTTTCGTGAAGGAGACCGAGGACCTAGGAGGATTGATGATCAACCTAGGCGAGACGATCGGTTCGACAGGACCCCAAGAGGGTACAAGCCGATTCAAATACAAGGTTGGATACGGGGGTAAGAACTCACTCACCCACCGTCGAAGAACCGTTCGTGATGGTCGAGCGATTCGCGACGAGCGGAATGCTCGGGAAGGACGGGCTATTCGTGATGATCGAGTAGCACGGGATGATCGTGTTAATCGAGGTCGTGATCATATTGCTGAAGATCACCCAACCCAGATTGGTCAGGAATTGGCCAACATCAATGAGAAATTAGGGCAGTTGGCTAAGGGAAGAATAACTGAGGATATTTACTCAGTCATTCGGAAGACTCCCTTTGCCGATCCAATTGCGAGATATCAGTTTCCCCATAACTTCCGTTTGCCTACCTTTTCAACATTCGATGGCTCCGGAGATCCAACAGCTCACATCGGCTATTACCAACAGACCATGGCAGTTTTAGGTAATTCTGATGAAATTTTATGTAGGGTTTTTGGTTCATCTCTAACTGGAGCAGCACAAAAGTGGTTTTCGAACCTCCCCTCTGGAAGGATCGTAAACTTTGATGAATTGGCGCGCAAATTCATAGGACGATTCCAGAGTGGAATACAGGTCAAGAAAACGGAAGAAACCTTGTTTACTGTCAGAAAAGGAAAGAACGAATCAATCAGAGAGTGTCTGAAAAGATTCAACAAAGTAATGATGGAGATAGAAAATTTGGATGAGCAAGTAGCCAAAACTGCTCTATTCACGGGACTCACTAATCGGAAGCTCCTGGAGTTATTACTACAGGATATGCTTGCGACTTATGCTGAGTTGGTACAGAGATGCTAGAAGCAGGCTGAAGTCATGGAGATTCTAGACGCGCGCCAAGGAGATAATAAAGTCTCCAATAAGGAACAGAAGGCTCCTGAGCAGAAGCAGAAGCCAAAGAAAAATGTCCGTGATCGGGTTGGAAAATCTCAGGCTTGGCGCCAAAGGTCTCCCGGTAAAAGTGAGTACACTCCATTGAAAGTTCCTCGGGCTGATATTTTAAATATCATCAAAAGAAAAAATATCTTGAAGTGGCCGCCTAAAATTCTTTTGAAACCCAAAGAGCAGCAGGATCGAGAAAAGTATTGCCGATTCCACAAGGACTATGGTCATTATACTAATGACTGTCGTCATCTGAAAGCTGATATTGAGAGATTAATATCTCAGGACATCTGTCCAGTTTGTTAGCCAGAAGGAGGGAGGAGCCACGTGAGCCATGTACGGCTGCTCCTAAAGGGATTGTTTGGTTAGTTCAGAACGATCAAGGGAGGCCCCGAAGTCTAAGAAGGGCAAGGAGGTGATTGAAGCTACTCGGTCACCGATCCTTACCATATTCGGGGGACCAGAGCCCGAATCACTCCGGAGTCTGAAAACAAAATCCAAATTTGTTGGAACCGGAGAGACGAAGAAGCGAAAAAAGTTGAATGGTGAAGATTCTATCACCTTTAGCGAGGAGGAAGAAAGAGATGTTTGTTTACCTCATGATGATGCCATAGTCATCAAGGTAGAGATTGCACGTTGGGAAGTGCATAGAGTTTTGGTTGATACAAGGTCTGCAGCTGACCTAATTTCTTACGAAGTGTATCAAAAATTGAAGGTGGATCAGGACTTGATGAAACCTTCATCCACACATCTATATGGTTTTGCAGGGTCATCTACAGTAGCGGAAGGATCGGTCCAGTTGGACTTATCTATTGGAAGTTTTCCTAAGGAAACAATAGTCCGAATCAATTTTTTGGTGGTTCGGGAACTGCCAGCTTATAATATGATCCTCGTGCGACCATCTTTATCCAAGCTAGGTGCTATTGTTTCTACAAAACACCTAAAGATAAAATTCTCGATTGATATGGGAATTGGTCAAGTCTCCTCTGACCAGAAAATCTCTCGCAAGTGTTACGTTGCCTATTTAAAAGACAAGGAGGGCCCGAGGAAGGTAACTGCCCTACCTATAGAAGTTTGAGATGATCGGGAAGAGGCAGAGATGCAAAGACCCGAACCAGTGGAGAAGTGGAACAAATCTAGCTGTGTACCGAGGATGAGAAAAAGATTACTTATATCGGGTCTGAACAGCTGGAGGAATTTAAGGATAAGTTGAAGTTATTTCTTCAACAGAATAAAGATGTATTTGCATGGTCTGCTGAAGACATGCCAAGAATTGATCGGGCTGTCGCAGAGCATAAACTCTGGATAGATCCTAAGGCGAAACCAGTGATACAGAAAAGGAGAAATTTCTCCATTGAAAAATATGAAGCCGTTCGTAGCGAAGTTGAAAAACTCAAGAATTCTGGTTTCATAGAACCAATTGAATGCCCAACTTGGTTGGCCAACGTGGTAATGGTAAAAAAGGCGAATGGGAAGTGGAGGATGTGTACATACTACACAGATCTTAACAAGGCTTGCCCTAAAGATTGCTATCCGTTGCCTCGGATTGACCTCTTGATAGATGCGACTGCAGGATATGAAACTTTAAGTTTCATGGATGCCTACTCAGGGTATAATCAGATCCTTATGAATAAGGAGGATGAGAAATTTACGGCTTTCATGACTGATCGTGAAAGCTATTATTATAAGGTCATGCCTTTTGGCCTGAAGAACGCAGGAGCAACATATCAGAGGGCCGTCAACAAGATCTTCAAAGAGCTGATAGGAAAGAATGTTGAAGCTTATGTTGACGACATGCTAGTAAAAAGCTTTACAAAAGCAAATCATATTGCAGATTTGATTGAGGTATTCTCAGTACTGGGAAAGTATCAAATGAAGCTAAACCTAGAAAAGTGCGCCTTTGGAGTCTCCTCGGGCAAATTTTTGGGCTTCATGGTATCACAGAGGGGAATTGAGGCTAATCCTGCCAAAATACAAGCTCTGGTTGATATGGAGGCTCGCAAAACTGTTCGTGATGTGTAGTGTTTAACAGGGAGAGTTGCTGCTTTGAATCGATTCATCTCCAAGTCTGGAGAAAAATGTTTGCCTTTCTTCAAGGCACTTAAAGACTTGAAGGGCAGCAAGGAAGCAAAATGGACTGAAGAGTGCCAGAAAGCTTTCGAGGAGTTAAAAGAAGCACTTGGACAACCACCGATCTTGTCCAGACCAGAGAAGGGGGAAATATTACAACTATATCTAGCGACGTCCTTTTCAGCGGTCAGTGCGGTACTTGTTCGTGAAAAAGATAAAAAACAGTGGCCGATTTACTATGTAATCCACGTGCTGCTAGATGCGGAGACAAGATATTCACAGATTGAGAAGTAGGCTCTGGCTCTCATGATGGCCGCCAGAAAACTAAGGCCATATTTTTAGGCTCATCCAATTGAGGTATTTACAACTTTTCCTCTTAGTAAAGTTCTTAATAAACCTGATTTGTCTGAAAGGATGGTGGCCTGGTCAGTTGAACTCAGTGAGTTCCAAGTGAGCTTTAAGCCCAGAATTGCAATCAAGGCTCAGGCATTAGCCGATTTTGTAGTAGAAACTACTGCACTGGTGGAACCCACCATCGAGGATCCCATTATACCAACCACTTGAGAGGTATATGTGGATGGTTCGAGTAATAAAGATGGAGCAGGAGCTGGAATTCTATTAAAAAGTCCAGCAGGATTTATTATTCGATATGCTTTGAGATTTGCATTTTAAGCAAGTAATAACGAAGCAGAATATGAAGCTCTGATAGCAGGACTTCGGTTGTCAAAAGCATTATCTATTGCAGATGTTACTATCTATAGTGACTCTCAACTTATAATCAACCAAGTCCAGGGGGAGTATGGTATTAAAGAACCACGCTTGCAGAAATATCAAGAGATAGTGCAGGCATTTCAAGGCCAATTTCGAAATTTGAAGATATCTCAGATTTCGAGGAATGAAAATTCAGTGGCAGATGAGCTATCCTGACTAGCCAATGCCAAAGAAAAGAATCTAGGCCCTTTGGTCTATATTGAAGAGATAACTTTTCCAAGTTATCATGAGAAAGAAATTTCTTATATTGAAGCAGAACGTTGTTAGATGGATCCGATAATCGAGTATCTGAGAGATGATAAATTACCTGAGGATCTGAAAGAGGCAAAGTTGATCAAGATTCGATCAGCTAGATTTGTCATTCAAAATGGGAGACTATAGAAAAGATCTTATTCTGGACCCCTTATGAGATGTATAGGCCTCGAAGGAGCAAAATCAGCTTTGGCTGAAGTTCATGAAGGAATTTGTGGAGCTCACATGGGTGGACGAGCCTTGGCTCACAAAATTCTGAGACTTGGGTTATATTGGCCTAAGGTCCAAGAGGCTGCTATGGAATATGTTCGTCGGTGTGGTAACTGTCAAATTCACGCTACAGTATCGAAGCGCCCGGCGGAAACCATGACTTCAATTCTAGATCCCATTCCCTTTGCGATGTGGGGAATTGATATCATGGGCAAATTCACCAAGGCGTCAGGCGGACGGGAATATCTGATAGTAGCAATTGATTACTTCACGAAATGGGTTGAAGCCAGTGCACTGGCAGCAATTACTGAGAAAAAAGTGGAGAAATTCGTGCTTGAATCAATCATATATCGCTTTGGGATTCCAAAGATTATCGTCACTGACCATGGTACTCAGTTCGACTGTCCGCAATTTGAGCAATTTTGTGGAACATATATGATCGAGCATCGTATGTCCCCAGTGGGCATACCCCCCGAGCAATGGAGGCAGGTAGAAGTTACTAACCGAACGCTCTTGGAAGGAATAAAGAGAAGACTCGAAGGCGACAAAGCTTCTTGGGTCGAAGAACTTCATAATGTCTTGTGGGCCTATAGAACTACGGTTCGAACACCCACAGGGGAAACTCCATTCAGGTTGGCATATGGATCCGAAGCATTGGCACCAGTGGAGATAATGGCCGGGACATTATGGGATCGAGAGTTCGAGGAAAAAGCAAATGAACAAGGACTGCTTGATAGTCTTGATCTGTTGGACGAAGTTCGGGCAAAGGCCATAGCACAAACTCAACTTTATCAAAGAAGGATAGCGTCTCATTATAATACTCGAGTGAAGAATCGTCGCTACTTAGCCGGAGATTTGGTGTTGAGAAACACCCTAGCTTCCGACCCGCGTCACCAAAGAAAATTGGACCCTTCTTGGGAAGGACCTTATATGGTTGTAAAACCAGTCGGTTCAGGAGCTTACAGGTTGAAGAACATCAACACCCAAGAAGAGTTGGATCGTTCGTGGAATGCTAGGCATCTCAAAAAGTTTTATCCTTGATGATGATTTCAATTTTGTTCGCGATGTAATCATTTTCAACTCAATCAATGCAATTTTTGGCTTTCAACAAACTATCTTTTGATTGGGGGGCATCATACACCACATTCAAGAACAAGATCCAACTATAAGGCATCGGATGAAAATTCGTGTGGGTCCTTCAACACTTATGGAATTTTTTCGGACTTTCTTAAGTCGAGGCATCGGATGAAAATCCGAGTGAGTTCCTTTTGCAAGGCGTCGGTTTAAAACCCGAGTAAGTTCCTTCAAGACTTATTGAATTTTTGAATTATCCTTAAGTAAAGGCATCGGTTTAAAACCCGAGTGAGTTCCTTCTCAAACTTATTGTATTTCTCCGGAAATCCTTAAGTAAAGGCATCGGTTTAAAACCCGAGTGAGTTCCTTCTCAGACTTATTGTATTTCTCTGGAAATCCTTAAGTAAAGGCATCGGTTTAAAACTCGAGTGAGTTATTTCTCAGACTTATTGTATTTCTCCGGAAATCCTTAAGTAAAGGCATTGGTTTAAAACCCGAGTGAGTTCCTTTTCAGACTTATTGTATTTCTCCGGAAATCTTTAAGTAAAGGCATTGTTTCAAACAACTAAGACCTAATTCAACAGCGATTCAAGTGGCAAGCAAAGTTCAAGATGAAGTTAATTTCTTATTTCTTCAAAAGATCGAAAGAGGTCAGTATCAAAACAATTACGAGAGCTGGATACAATCTTCGGTAAAAAAAGAAAGTCATCATCGGTGACTGTTAAGAATTTATACAAGATCAACACGACTTTGCTAGAACAAACATATGAGTCAACCATTGGTGTGGATTCAAGGAAAAGAGGAGAAGAAATAAGGATTACAAAAAATATTTCGGTATAAATAAAATCCTCTGCAATTTCATACTCTTTGTCCAGCTTATCCAGGAGAAGTATGGTCATCGACCAAACTTACATTCAAGATGAGCTCGTCATAATTGACTTCTTCCAGGGGAGAATAAACAGGCGAATCTTCCAGATAATGCATAATTGATCGTGTCGCTAACCAATCAAAAATAAAATCCTATACTAATCTAGCAAGTAGAAAGTACGGGGTCAAACTATGGGGAACTAAAAGGCTAAGTTACTAAGATTGAATTCAAAAAAACTAAATTTAAACTAAATCTATTAATCAATGCAAAACCTTAAACTATGAATATGTGAAGATCTTTGGGATTTCGAATCCCCAATGCTTTTCCCTAACTGATATAACTCTACACTTCAAAGTAAATTAGGGATGGTCTTCCTAGGTATACCCTATCTTTGCAAGACTATCGTCCTTCACGGAAGCTTGGCACGCTTAGTTCGCTGAGCTATAGAACATCTTTGGCCAAACTCAAACACAATCAACTAGAAGATATAGAACAATCAAATTAATGAAATAAGCATGGTCCATCTACATCCCAAAGAAAAGGAACTAGCTACTCATTATCATAAAGTTCATAAGAAAAATAAAGATGAAACATAGGGGGAGAGAGAGAGAGATGTGGTCTTCTTCTTCAGCAATGAGAGAGATCAGAGCCGCATTCGCCGTCTTCCTTTCTGTGGTTGGCTTCTCTTTTATGTCTCGCGCACACAATGAATCCCCTCTCTTTACCCGTCGAATTGACCTTTATTCTTTCGGAATTTGGAAAAAATCAAAACTGGAAAGTTAAAGTTGTAGATTTTTTCAATATCGTTTCATAGCATCTTGAATCATCAAAATCCAAGCTCATACGAGAGAGATATGCCCAAAATACTGAAGGTAGGTCTGTTTACCCGATTTTCAGATTTATTACCAATTTTGTTCCTTAGACCTCCACCTATTTCCAATTTGGCTAAGATCTCACTTTTCATGATTTCTTGAGCAGCAAGATTGAATGCCATGATTTAAAATCCACCAATATCTAATATATTTGCCAACTTTACTCCATATTATCTCTAATATCCAAAATCTCCTTATTCCTGAAAAATACACAAAAATACTCAATTAGATCTCTTTAATTAAATAAGTATGGGGAATTAAATCAAATAAATAATGGTAAATGCATGCTTATCAACTTGCCTTTGAGGTAATGTCTTAGATCCTTTGGCTCTTGACTTTCCAACTGCTCGCTCCAGTTGCCGGATCTTCTCCCTGGCATCATCCAAGTCCGACTGAAGACAACCGATCATCGAATTCTTTTCTCCTACCACCTCCCAAGCTAGTTTCTGAAGATGAGCAATCTCAGCATCTTTAGCTTCAGAGATTTCCCGAAGCCTGGAAACTTCATTGCTCAACCTACTGAGCCTAGAAACTGCTTCCACTTGGTTGTGGAAGTTACCAGTAAGACTCTTGCAAACAACTTCCGAGTTAAAAAGGAGCAGAAGAGTAATTTTTCAGAATCGAAAGATAATGAAGAAAGACTTACATCACCAGTGACTTCGTAAAGACTTCATCTGGAAGTTTGGAAAGAACTGCGCTCTCAGAAGTCATTCGAGCAGCAGTACACCATTCCAACGCTCTGTCAAACTCGTTTGACACTAATTCAGGCGAAGGATGAGAAGGATGAGCTACATCAAGAGAAGGATGAGCTGCATCACTTGTCACCCGCCGGCGCTTCCTGGTGGCAAAATCCTCCAACTCAGAAGGAGAGGAGGAGGATGCCAAACAAGCACTGGAGTTGGAAATAGGAGCAGCACCTGCTGGGACCACACCTTCATCAGACGCCAACATAGTTGCCTCAGATGCCCGAAGAGTCGCCTTCGGGGGTGCACCAACAGTCTCACCAGCAGGGGCGTCGGCAGCGCCATCAACAACGGAGTGATCAAGATCTTCCTGGGAAAGACGAGCGATCACTTCGGGCAAAAGAGGCGTAGGGGCGGCATCAATAGAAATTATGGGAATCTGACTTGAAGATTCACCAACAGCAGTCACCTTACGCTTGGAGGATTCACTAGCTGAAACCACCTCACTGGCCCCAACCACCACCGACGGAACGATTTTCTTGCTAGATTTCGCTTTGATAAAGTTCGGGTTGATCTTGGGAGCAACTATGCAAAATGAAAAGCCGTATCAGTACAGAAATCCAACGACGATGACAAAAAAGAGGGAAAACCCTAGTTCTCTATCACTTCTGACAAACCCGATTAACTAAACCCCAAGTATTACTACTGTGCAGTTTACTCAGGGGGGAAGTGGGGAAAGAGATGAGTAATCAAAAACAAAAACTCACTTGCAAAAACTCACTTGTTCAGAAGTTGATAGAGCTTTTGTTGGAGTACGAGGAATACGGAAGCAGGCGGAAGGACGGAATGTCGCTTTAGCACTTTAGCAAATCTAACTTGCAGATAGCAGGATAGATGGAGAGTACCCACGAAGGCTTTAAATAGCCTCAGGTATTAAGACGACGGTTGAAGGTGCTGGACAACCAATGACCCAGATCGAAATGACGCTTGAAATCCGCCAGAAAGCAAGATCAACGGTCGGAGGGATGCCACACGGAAACATGTGGAAACGAGCACCCGATGCAGAGATACCTCCAATCGGATACCTCCAATCGTCGCACCGCCATTATAATAATGGATGTATTTCCGATTCATTGGAAATAGTGAATGGTATACAAAAGCAAGAAAACGCTTGAACTTCGTAGAAGGGAAACGTGTGGACTTTGCAATAAATGAAGTAGTGGGGAAGATTAATGCATCTTTCTGAAATGCATCTTCACAATATTTGTCACATCCTCCCAGCCGGTACCCTATCTGGCATACCCGAGAGTGTGATCCACAGCCCGAAGATCAGGTATCGAATAATCAACCTCCCACATAAACAATAACATAATCATGAACAATCATAATAAAAGTGCGGAAGATAAACCATAGATCCAATAAGGAAAGAATGAATCATATATAAATCAGAGTACTAGATATAATCAGAGTGTCAAAAACAGATATGTAAAGTGAGGCAAAATCCCACTCTACAACTAGCGGAAAAGTAGCTCTAAAAGAGAATAAACTAGACAAAATCTAATCCCAGTAGCAAGTACAATGGGTAACTAAATTGTTCTCCACTTTATAGACAACATCCCTATAAGTGTAAATCTCATAAACAGCACAAGGACGCTTCCACTCAATGGTCGGACTAAGCATCATACGGACCATAACCACTCGCGGGATCTTCAGTGTAATTGTTGTAACCGCAATCACCTTCCTGGAGATATGCCTCTTCGCCTTGCGCTTCTTCATAGGGACCGTCATAATATTCAGTACCTGCAGAATAGTCTAACAAACATTGTACAATAAAGGAATGAGTTTCAAAGAAACTCATTAAGGCAGTTAAATCCATAATAACATAAATGGCAGGATTTCAGAACAAACATAAATGCAATATGATATGAGACAAGCAATGAATGAATGAATCTAACTCTATGTATGCTGGTCGCTATTGGCAGACATGCTTTAAGTCATAGCACCGTACTTCTTTAGGAAGGTCTCAATCACTCATCATCAGTTGGTAATGGGTCCGGCATCCCTCGGGACATTCCATGGCTGGGGGTTAAGTCACCACTCTCTCACATCACCATTGGTCTAAGTACCGGCGCATGTCAGGGTAAAACCTAGCCAAATGCAAGTCTTCTACTTAGTTACATCAAGTCAGATCCAGATACGTCCATTCCTCGTCCCCGACGATCCTTTCCGGTATCCTTCACACTAGAGTCCTCATAGTCCCTGACTACGGACTCATCAACCCTATTGATCATCCACATATGGTAAACGGGAAGCTCTCACGTCCTCTCACGGGTTGGTTACCGCTCTTGAGCGCCAGTGAGCCCAAGTCTAACCATATGCAACCCTACCAATAAATGGCCCCCACAATGTGATTCCTGTCCTCTCACGGGTTGGTTACCGGTCTTGAGCGCCCATGAATCCCCATTGCTACCACGGGTCGTTCGGTCTCAATACCCCTCCGATTAGGGTCTGACATAACAGGACATCCTAGCCAAACACTACTAGACAATCCTAGATATGTCATCCAACAGTTTAGGAAGGTGTCCATAGGGCATCTCCGGAAACATCCCATAATATTCCCGTAGTAGTCCAAGGACAGAAGTGTCAAAAGGACACCTCTCCTTTCCAAACCATACTTAAGCATACACATGCATCAATTCATATCATCACATATATGGTAACTTCATATATGGAAAGAAATCAATAATTGCAATCACTTTGTATATAATTGGTAAGTAAATCATACATGAGTCAATTCAATATGAATAAGTAATGCTACTGTAATCAAAGTTATGCAACAGTAGTATATCATTGTAAGAATCTAATTAAGGAAACATATCAATGATATTCAAATATAGAAACTAGATTCATGCTATCTATGCAATTAAGGAAATAACCATCCTTACCTTTTATAACTCGCAAAGGAATCCTAAGAAATCAAGTAAGATCTTGGCAAACTTGAGAAGAAGGTCCTAAACAAGTGCATACAACATATTAGGAAAGATCCCTAACAAAAAAGATACCAAAACATCCAACACAGACCAATTCTGGAGTTGCTGTACTCATTGGTCGAGTGGATTGGTCGACTGGTCCAGTCGACCAATCAGTCGACCAATGCAGACAGTAGCCTAAAAAAACAGAGTTTTAAGATATGAAATCCGAATTTGGTGGTTCAAAAGGGTACTAATCAAGGGGTAAACTACATCAGTAGTATCCTAACATATAGGGGACCTCAAAACACTAATCCAATCAAGCCATCAAGATCCAAATTAGGAAACAAAAAGTTACCATAATTAGATCAACCATGGATCTTGAAGAATTCAAGGTAGAAATCAAAGACAAGAACAATAGGAGGATGGATCATTGCTTCAGGTAAAGGTATCATGAAAAGCATACTTAGATCTTCAAGGAAATAGGCTTAAAAGCATAAATCTAAATAAGGAAACAAAACCTACCATATATGTAACTATCATGATTCATGAAGAACACATAGTATGGTAGAAGAGAACAACTAGAGATTGATAGATCATGGATCATGAAAAGAAAACACAGCAATTGACTACTAACATGATCAATATAGAAGATCCAAGGAGATCAGAATTCAAATCAGAAGTTAAACAAAGACTAGATCATGGTTTGATCATGATTCCTTCAAAAGCTTGCAATGATCATGGTTAAGATCATTGTTCTAGCCATTAATCCTTAGGATGATCATGAGAGACAAGTCCAGAGATGTTTGCAACAGAGAATGCAGCATCTCCTCTACTGTCTCAACTCAAAAAGGAAAGAAAATAAGAGATGGAGGAGAAGAAGAGAGTATAGACATACCTTTTGATGCAAATGGAAGAGTTTTGACGAAGATCCGTCAAGAAAATCACCAAGGATGCAAGGGAGATGACTTGCAGAGGTCTTTGGTTCATTCCAAGGAGTTTGGAGGCAGCAAATACGAAGTAGACTCGAGATTGGACTTAAATAGAGCAAGCAAGACCTAATTGCCAAAGACAGCACTCATTGGTCGAGTGGATTGGTCGACTGGTCCAGTCGACCAATCAGTCGACCAATGCTCGACAAAGAATTCCAAAACAGGAATTGAAGACCCGGATCAAATCCAATCCTAAAGGGGTTTTGCACACATAACAAATGACTTACCTAATAGGTAGAAATGCCTTCAAACCATGATAGAGAGCACTCCAAGTCCATCAACTAATCCGATCTTCATCAAGATTCAGTTTCCATAAATAGAACTTCATCATCAACTCTCATGGATTCAAAGCCAGACACCAAGTCCTCCACTGGGATGGCCCAAAGCTGACTTCTTACTTTACTTCGGGTCACTGGACCTACAAATAACAAGGTTTCCGGGTCAAGGTTAGGGCTGGGTTTTACATTCTCCCCCCTTAAAGAAATTTCGTCCTCGAAATTGAAAGCGTACCCGTGCTTCCAAAGAGGTAAGGAAACTTCTCCTTCATGTCTTCTTCCTTCTCCCAAGAAGCTTCTTCAGGGGTATGGTTCTTCCACCGAATCTTCACCAAAGGGATGGTGCGATTCCGCAGCTGTTTGTCCTTCCTATCCAAGATTTCGGCCGGTTCTTCATCGTAGGTCAAATCAGCACTAAGTCCTTCAGGTGCTTGCTGCAAAATGTGTTCCGGATTCTCTATGTATTTTCGGAGCATCGAAATATGAAACAAATTGTGAACACCAGCAAGAGGCGGAGGTAATGCTAATCGATACGCAACAGGTCCAACCTTTTCCAAAATCTCGAAAGGTCCAATGAAACGAGGGCTAAGCTTTCCCTTAACATTGAATCTCATCACACCCTTCATTGGTGAAACCTTCAGAAAGACTTTCTCTCCAACTTGAAATTCCAAATCGGTCCTTCTCTTATCAGCATAAGATTTCTGCCTTGACTGGGCAGACTTAATCCTTTCTCTTATCATATCTACCATAGCACTCGTAGCTTCAATCATTTCAGGACCTAAGACTTTTCTTTCACCTGTCTCAGTCCAGTACAAAGGTGTCCTACAAGTACTGCCATACAAAGCCTTGAATGGAGCCATGCCTATTGTTGCTTGATAACTGTTGTTATAGGCAAACTCAACCAAAGCTAGGTGTTCATCCCAATTACCACCCATATCCCCCACACAAGATCTGAGCATGTCTTCCAATGTCTGAATTGTCCGCTCAGATTGTCCATCGATCGTGGATGATGAGCTGTACTCAAGTTCAATTGGGTTCCCAAGGCCTTCTGCAAACTATTCCAAAACCTTGAGGTGAACCTAGGATCACGATCCGAAACAATACTCAATGGCACACCATGCAGACGAACCACATTATCCACGTAAAGCCTTGCTAGCTTATCCAGAGTATGAGTGATCTTCATAGGAATGAAGTGGGCTGATTTGGTCAACCTATCAACAATCACCCACACAGTGTCATTGCCTTTACTTGTCCGAGGCAAGCTAGTCACAAAGTCCATAGAGATATCCTCCCACTTCCAACTAGGAATAGGAAGAGGTTGAAGTAATCCAGATGGGGGTTGTCGAACGGCTTTCACACGTTGGCAAGTCTCACACTTGGCAACAAAATCATCAACATCAGCCTTCAGACCAATCCACCAAAAATGTTCCTTCAAGTCCTTGTACATCTTGGTGCTTCCCGGGTGTATAGTAAAGACTGACTGGTGTGCTTCCTTCAATATTTCTTTCTTAATTTCTTCGTTTGCAGGCACACACAGTCTTCCTCTAAACAACAAAGCACCATCCATGGATATACCAAAGTCGGGGTCCGACTCAGGATTCGAAGAAATCTTCTCAACTTTGATCAAAAGCTCTTGATCAGAACTCTGCAGAGCAACAATCTTATCTCTAAGACCAGATATTGCCGTCATGGCAGAAAGAATAAAATCAGAATTCTCAGGGACGATTTCCAAATCAAAACTCTCAATAGAAGACCACAATGGTAAACTCAAAGCATTCAAATCCAAAGTCTTCTTCTGGTTCTTCCTACTAAGAGCATCAGCAACAACGTTTGCTTTCCCAGGGTGATACTGAATATCACAATCATAATCGGAGACTAGTTCCAACCATCTCCTTTGTCTCATGTTCAACTCCTTTTGGGTGAAAAAGTATTTCAAACTCTTATGATCCGTGAAAATGGCAATCTTCTCACCGTAGAGGTAATGTCTCCAAATCTTCAAAGCAAAGACAACAGCGGCAAGTTCTGGATCGTGAGTGGGGTAATTCCGCTCATAATCTTTCAACTGCCGAGAAGCATAGGCTACGACCTTGCCATGTTGCATCAGTACGCAACCCAATCCAATCTTTGACGCATCGGTATAAACTGTCATACCACCGGAACTATCAGGTATAGTCAAAACCGGGGCACTTGTCAATCTATCTTTCAACTCTTGGAAATTCTTCTCACAAGCGTCAGACCAAACAAACTTTTCTTCTTTCCTGGTCAACTTAGTCATAGGAGCAGCCAACCGAGAAAAGTTCTCAATAAACCTTCTGTAGTAACCCGCCAATCCAAGAAAACTTCTTATTTCCGTTACCGACTTCGGTCTTTCCCAATCAGCCACAACTTGAACCTTTTCAGGATCGACATGAATACCTTCGGCTGAAACTACATGACCAAGGAATACTACTCTCTTAAGCCAGAAATCACACTTGCTAAACTTAGCGAACAACTTCTTTTCTCGCAACCTTTGCAAAGTGAAACTTAGATGACTCGCATGCTCTTCTTCGCTCTTCGAATAGATCAAGATGTCATCAATGAAAACAATCACAAACTTATCAAGCACATCGTGAAATACTCGGTTCATGAGGTCCATGAACACCGCAGAGCATTGGTCAATCCGAAGGGCATGACTCTAAACTCGTAGTGACCATACCGCGTTCGGAAAGCTGTCTTGAAGATATCACTAGACTTCACTTTCAATTGGTGATATCCGGACCTTAAGTCAATCTTTGAGAACACAACTGCACCCTTCAACCGATCGAAGAGATCATCAATTCCGGGCAGCGGGTATCTATTCTTGATAGTCAGCTTATTCAACTCACGGTAGTCGATGCACAAGCGCATACTACCGTCTTTCTTCTTGACAAACAAGACCGGAGCTCCCCAAGGTGACACACTAGGCTGTACAAAACCTCTAACAATGAGCTCATTCAACTGATTTTGCAACTCTTTCAACTCAGTAGGAGCCATCCTATACGGAGCTTTAGATACCGGAGCGGCACCAGGGACGAGATCAATAGAAAACTCGACATCCCCCGTCTGGAGGCACTCCCGATAGATCATCGGGGAAGACATCAACAAAGTCGCAGACAACCCTGACTTCATCGACTCTTTTCTCCACTTTACCCTTGCCTTCAGATGAAGCATCATCCACTAGGGCATAGACTTGCATCAGTGCGGACAGCACCTTCTTACAAACCCTTCTCTTTTCCCCCTGAAATTCTAAGACCGGACTTCCACAAATATGGAACTGAATCTTCTTTGAGGAACAAAGGAACACAGCTTTGTGGGCTGTTAACCAATCAATTCCCAAAATAATATCGAAGTCCTTCATATCAAGAATTACAAAATTGGCTTCCAAGTTCTTCTCACCAATCAACACAGGACATTTAGATAACCCCTTATCTAGTTTCACAACAGGACCAGTAGGTGTACTAATCAATAAACAACTAGACAACTTCTCAGGGATTAGGTTAGTCTTCTTGATGAATGCAGATGACATGAACGAATGAGATGCACCCGTATCAAATAAGACAAATGCAGAAATAGAAGCAACTAACAATGTACCTGTAATCACTTCATGGCTTGGATCCTGCTCAGCACTGGAAATACTGAAAACTCTACCAGAGGGAGGAGCAGGAGCACTCTTCACCACTGGAGCAGGCTGCTGGGCAGGCCGCTTCGGACAGGCACGAGCGAAATGACCAGCTTGCTTGCAGTAGAAGCAAACAAGATTGCTGGGTCCAACAGGGGTGGCTGCAACAGAGGGCTTCTGAACAAAAGGCCTAGCACTTGCACTTGCACTTGCTGGTGGTCGGTTTCCGCCATACTGTCTAAACTGGCCGGGCTGCTGAAAACCCGAGTTCTGACCTACACTCTTAGGCTGAAAGGTAGGAGTGGGGTAGGGTGTAGGTCTCACAAAACGCCGGTCATTACGATCCACCAAACCAGAATTCCTTGACTGCCAGGGCTTTTGCACACGAGCACTTTCCTTCTCTGTTTCTTCCAACTTCTTCGAGTTCTGCACCACTTGAGCATAGCTCACTATAGGCTGGACTGTGAGGTAAGCTTTAATAGCAGGGCGCAGTCCTTTGAAGAACTTCTTTGCTTTGGCGAGGTCATCCTTCAGAGAATCTGGAGCAAAGAAATGAAGCTCCTCGAACTTTTGTTGGTACTCCAACACAGACAGAGATCCTTGTGTAAGAACCATGAACTCAGCTTCCTTCGCATCCTTCACCGCCTCGGGAAAGTAATTCATACAAAAAGCCTCTTTGAACAACTCCCAAGTTACAACTCCTGCATGCAAACCTTCCAAAACAGGCCGAGTGGAGATCCACCATGCATCAGCTTCTTGTTGCAACTTCTGTTCAGCAAACAGAATCTTCTGAGCTTCCGAGCATTGCAGATGTCGGAAAGCCTTCTCCAACTCACGAAGCCACTTATTAGGAAACAAGGGGTCCTTGGTAACTCCAGTGAAAGTGGGTACTTGCATCTTCAGAAAACTCTCCATCAAAGTAGTATGAGGAGTTCCAGCTAAACCTCCCGCATTCAGGACTGCGGCATGAGGATTCATATTAGCACCAGCTCGGGTCTCATTATGCAGAGTCATGAAACCCACCAACATCTGGTTGAACTGAGCTGCTTGCTGCTGCATCATATTGCCCATAATATTGGCAATATCTCGGAAACTTCCAACATTCGGGGCACCGGGTATCTCATGGGTACCCTGATCAACATTAGGTATCTCACCACCTCCATGAGGTATTTCACCACCTCCTTGAGGTATTTCACCACCTCCATGACCACTGGATTCACCACGCCCACTTCTCAGAGTAACCATTCTGCAAAACTGAGAACATCAAAATACCGAATTTCGAAGTTTCAACAAAAACCACATGTCCAAATGATTTGAAAACTTAAATCATGCTCAAATATATCCATATAGTCATCAAACAATAATCCATAAGGCAAAAATCACATTTTCCAAAAATTCAACAGCAAATGAGGTCTCTGTGACCATTGGTCGAGTGATTGGTCGACTGACCCAGTCGACCAATGCAGACAGAATGCGAAAATTCGCATTATAAGCCTCATTTCCACATTCCAACTTCATTCTAACTTCTTCCAAAGGTGAGAGAGCTCTAGGGAAAGTCTCCAAAGGTTCTCACAAGTGTTCTTGAGGTGTTTTGGTGCTTCAACAACAACACAACAACACACAATCATCACAAACAAGGTAAATCTCTCATTCTTTCTTCCATTTTCATCTTCTCATGCTTGCATTTCAAACAAAACCATGCTTTGCTTGTATCCAATGCTAGAAATCATGCTTAGGAATGCTTAGAAACATATTCCCTAGGTTTTAAACACAATGCCATGCATAGACAACAAGTTTTAACATATTGGTGTTCATCTCGCAACGTTTTCATACCGAAATCGTTATCTTTAGAAAAATTTCGTTTTCTCTCAAACCGCTTGAAATTTTCGCACGAGATCAAATGCTACATGCTCAAGATGATACTGTAGATAGGTCCATACAATTTGATTTAACCAATTTCAACTTTTCAAAAATCCAATTTTGACCTAAATTGCAAAATCCCCAAAATTCCTTCTTGCTGAATTTTTCGCTTTAATCCAAGTTTTCGATCGATTTTCATCAAACAAACTTCATAGACATGAAATTCCAAGTATTGCGCACATGCTAGTATGTTCAAATCAAATTTCCCCCAAATTTGAAATTTTCCGAAAAAATTACGAAAATACCCTTTTGGCTCAAATCTTAAGGTAGCACTAACTGGAATTGTCTCTTGTCTCTTTCACAGATACCCACTATGCAGAGGGGAGGGCGAGGACGAGGTAGAGGTCGTGGTTGCATTGTAGGGGCACTTAGGGGCAGAGGTCAGGTTCCTTCAGAGCCTAGACAGGAGGTTAGGAGACCAGACATGTTCGACACACCTCGTGCCGAGTTCCCGTACGAGGCCTACTTCGGTCATCGCAATATCGAGATGGGACGTCTACTTCACTTACGCCAGCTCGTAGTCTTTAGGATTCGGCAGAGATTCAACACGTTGCAGTGGACTCATCTCTTCACCGAGGATCCGCCGGTATACCCGGAACTAGTGAGGTTGTTCTTCAAAGAACCTTACCTACACAGAGGAGGCTCGAGGCCAAGGACATCCACTTAGACTTGTCCTAAGGAGTAGGGTCTTCCGGACTCAGATTCGCTTCTCCACTCGAGCACTGGCTGAGATCTTGCAGGTTCCTTACTATCCACAAGCAGGTGTGTGTGGATACCGCAGGAGCGGATCCGGACAGCCATCCGATGCCGTACGAGCTTCGCGAGATATGCTCTACGCTATGGAATAGCCGTCGATGCTTCACTCCGTGGACCAGCGGACGGATGACGGATTCTGCACGGATTATCGGTCGCATAGTCTGCCGAAACATTATGCCGAAGGCCGGACATCACCATCGGGTCACAGTGATGGAGGCCTTAGTCATCTACCGCATCTACATGGGCTTCGAGATCGATCTCTCCTACATCATTCAGCAGGTCATGCTGGACTTAGTTCTGCGTCCTAGCATGCGGAACCTTTGCTATGGGAGGCTACCGACCTTGATCTTCGGGCATTTCGGGGTGAGCTTCGAGGATACACCGGTGGACACCGGTTCACGGGATACTCCATTGGGACTCGGACCATTCGTCGATGAGACTGCAGCAGCTCGAGAGATCTCCTGGTCCGGAGGGTGAGGATGATGAGGAGTCAGAGGATGGAGGAGAGGATATCGGTCCTAATAGTGATGATCAGGCCGGAGATGATGCAGATATGCACGAGGCTGAGCCAGTGCATCACGAGTTTCCTTCATCACACTTCGAGGCAGGTGGCCCTTCACATGCAGTTCCAGAGACTTCAGATCTTGGGGCACAGATGAGATCGATGACTTCCATGCTAGAGAGGATGGAGGTCGAGACAGAGCAGATGTATGAGAGGATGGAGTCACGACAGGATAGGATAGAGCATCAGGTGACTCAGCTAGCGGAGGAGTTCAGAGCATACAGAGATCAGAGAAGATCACCTAGATAGACTGTACCCTATGATTTCCATTTATGCATTTCAGATGTAATCGTTGTAAAAACTTTTGAAATTAATGAAGTTCATTTTGTTTCACTTAATTATTGTATATTATGCACCTTCCTTTTCTTTGCATTAGTGACATTTGTTTAAGTATAATTATGGTATGTTATTCGGAAATGTTCTGTTATGCATCAAAGGTTAAGTTTCTATTCCAAGTGTTCTATTATTCACTTCTAAGAGTAGAAGAGTCATTTCAGATCAATGACTCAGGAATGTTCAGTTATTGTCTTTTGTGGTTAGGATTTCCTCGAACCTTGGGCTCGATACCAATCATGTCACATCCTCCCAGCCGGTACCCTATCTGGCATACCCTAGAGTGTGATCCACAGCCCGAAGATCAGGTATCGAGTAATCAACCTCCCACATAAACAATAACATAATCATGAACAATCATAATAAAAGTGCGGAAGATAAACCATAGATCCAATAAGGAAATAATGAATCATATATAAATCAGAGTACTAGAAATAATCAGAGTGTCAAAAACAGATATGTAAGTGAGGCAAAATCCCACTCTACAACCAGCGGAAAAGTAGCTCTAAAAGAGAATAAACTAGACAAAATCTAACCCAGTAGCAAGTACAATGGGTAACTAAATTGTTCTCCACTTTATAGACAACATCCCTATAAGTGTAAATCTCATAAACAGCACAAGGACGCTTCCACTCAATGGTCGGACTAAGCATCGTACGGAGCATAACCACTCGCGGGATCTTCAGTGTAATTGTTGTAACCGCAATCACCTTCCTGGAGATATGCCTCTTCGCCTTGCGCTTCTTCATAGGGACCGTCATAATATTCAAGTACTGCAGAATAGTCTAACAAACATTGTACAATAAAGGAATGAGTTTCAAAGAAACTCAAGAAGGCGCTTAAATCCATAATAACATAAATGGCAGGATTTCAGAACAAACATAAATGCAATATGATATGAGACAAGCAATGAATGAATGAATCTAACTCTATGTATGTTGGTCGCTATTGGCAGACATGCTTTAAGTCATAGCACCGTACTTCTTTAGGAAGGTCTCAATCACTCATCATCAGTTGGTAATGGGTCCGGCATCCCTCGGGACATTCCATGGCTGGGGGTTAAGTCACCACTCTCTCACATCACCATTGGTCTAAGTACCGGCGCATGTCAGGGTAAAACCTAGCCAAATGCAAGTCTTCTACTTAGTTACATCAAGTCAGATCCAGATACGTCCATTCCTCGTCCCTGACGATCCTTTCCGGTATCCTTCACACTAGAGTCCTCATAGTCCCTGACTACGGACTCATCAACCCTATTGATCATCCACATATGGTAAACGGGAAGCTCTCACGTCCTCTCACGGGTTGGTTACCGCTCTTGAGCACCCGTGAGCCCAAGTCTAACCATATGCAACCCTACCAATAAATGGCCCCCACAATGTGATTCCTGTCCTCTCACGAGTTGGTTACCGGTCTTGAGTGCCCATGAATCCCCATTGCTACCACGGGTCGTTCGGTCTCAATACCCCTCCGATTAGGGTCTGACATAACAGGACATCCTAGCCAAACACTACTAGACAATCCTAGATATGTCATCCAACAGTTTAGGAAGGTGTCCATAGGGCATCTCCGGAAACATCCCATAATATTCCCGTAGTAGTCCAAGGACAGAAGTGTCAAAAGGACACCTCTCCTTTCCAAACCATACTTAAGCATACACATGCATCAATTCATATCATCACATATATGGTAACTTCATATATGGAAAGAAATCAATAATTGCAATCACTTTGTATATAATTGGTAAGTAAATCATACATGAGTCAATTCAATATGAATAAGTAATGCTACTGTAATCAAAGTTATGCAACAGTAGTATATCATTGTAAGAATCTAATTAAGGAAACATATCAATGATATTCAAATATAGAAACTAGATTCATGCTATCTATGCAATTAAGGAAATAACCATCCTTACCTTTTATAACTCGCAAAGGAATCCTAAGAAATCAAGTAAGATCTTGGCAAACTTGAGAAGAAGGTCCTAAACAAATGCATACAACATATTAAGAAAGATCCCTAACAGAAAAGATACCAAAACATCCAACACAGACCAATTCTGGAGTTGCTGTACTCATTGGTTGAGTGGATTGGTCGATCGTCCAAATCGACCAATCAGTCGACCAATGCAGACAAATAGCCTAAAAAAACAGAGTTTTAAGATATGAAATCCGAATTTGGTGGTTCAAAAGGGTACTAATCAAGGGGTAAACTACATCAGTAGTATCCTAACATATAGGGGACCTCAAAACACTAATCCAATCAAGCCATCAAGATCCAAATTAGGAAACAAAAAGTTACCATAATTAGATCAACCATGGATCTTGAAGAATTCAAGGTAGAAATCAAAGACAAGAACAATAGGAGGATGGATCATTGCTTCAGGTAAAGGTATCATGAAAAGCATACTTAGATCTTCAAGGAAATAGGCTTAAAAGCATAAATCTAAATAAGGAAACAAAACCTACCATATATGTAACTATCATGATTCATGAAGAACACATAGTATGGTAGAAGAGAACAACTAGAGATTGATAGATCATGGATCATGAAAAGAAAACACAGCAATTGACTACTAACATGATCAATATAGAAGATCCAAGGAGATCAGAATTCAAATCAGAAGTTAGACAAAGACTAGATCATGGTTTGATCATGATTCCTTCAAAAGCTTGCAATGATCATGGTTAAGATCATTGTTCTAGCCATTAATCCTTAGGATGATCATGAGAGACAAGTCCAGAGATGTTTGCAACAGAGAATGCAGCATCTCCTCTATTGTCTCAACTCAAAAAGGAAAGAAAATAAGAGATGGAGGAGAAGAAGAGAGGTATGACATACCTTTTGATGCAAAAGGAAGAGTTTCGACGAAGATCCGTCAAGAAAATCACCAAGGATGCAAGGGAGATGACTTGCAGAGGTCTTTGGTTCGTTCCAAGGAGTTTGGAGGCAGCAAATACGAAGTAGACTCGAGATTGGACTTAAATAGAGCAAGCAAGACCTAATTGCCAAAGACAGCACTCATTGGTCGAGTGGATTGGTCGACTGGTCCAGTCGACCAATCACTCAACCAATGCTGACAGCAATTCCAAAACAGGGAATTGAAGACCCAGATCAAATCCAATCCTAAAGGGGTTTTGCACACATAACAAATGACTTACCTAATAGGTAGAAATGCCTTCAAACCATGATAGAGAGCACTCCAAGTCCATCAACTAATCCGATCTTCATCAAGATTCAGTTTCCATAAATAGAATTTCATCATCAACTCTCATGGATTCAAAGCCAGACACCAAGTCCTCCACTGGGATGGCCCAAAGCTGACCTCTTACTTTACTTCGGGTCACTGGACCTACAAATAACAAGGTTTCCGGGTCAAGGTTAGGGCTGGGTTTTACAATATTTCTACAAGATTATTATTCGGCAAAGAATGTAAAGTTAAGTGATAAGTTTTATCATTTATACTTTGATATTCAAGGCAAGATTTCGGCAGGAGACGGGGAAATGGAAAGGCCAACATGAAAAAGAAATGTATATTCATTAATAAGAGGGTAAATCTTTACAAAGAAATAAAAGATAACTCCCTAAGCCTCTTCTTCATTGTTGCCCGAGGGACCCTGGTCGGGCGGACTTTTCTCAGGATCTTGAGAAGAGCATTCCTCAAGAACAACATTGGCTGAGTCCTCTACAGCACCAACTTGAGACTCGGCTTGTGATTTCTCCTCTGGAAGCGCCGGCTCGTCAGCCAGGTATGCCTCATATTGAGGGTCAGCTGGAAAAGGATCATCTTCTTCCCGAGCCCAGTCTTGGAGATCCATGCCAACTTTCCCGAAGACCTCTTTATGGCACACCTCACGAAAGGGAGCAGTATCGAAGGAAGGGATTGATGCGAGAATTCGCTTCCAAACGTCATTCTGCCCCAAGCGATAAGCTTGAATGTTGTAGGCACCTAGCATCTCGGAGAAAGGTACGCTGTTAAGGTATTTCCGAACACACTCCTTCCGAAGCTCTGGCTTTATATGCTCGAGCTTGCTAGGGATCGCCAACTTCAGATATTCTTCGTTCTCCCTACATCGGAATTCAAGCCTGTCACCAAACAACGTGGCAGCTGCTTTTTGCTTCCTGGCCTCGCGCTCGGCGGCAGCAGCGGCACGAATCTTCGAAACATTGAGGGCTTCCTTGAGGGAGATCATTTCTTCCTCATGCTTTTTCTGCAGCTCCTCAGCAGCTGCAGTCAGCCGGTCTATTTCAGAATTGGCCTTGGCCAAATTCTCTTCACAGGTTTGCAGCAAGGAGCTGGTGCGACCAACCCGGCTCAATGCTTCCATGTGTTGATAAAAGCTTAACATAGCATTCCTTGGAAGGCGGAAAATATCAGAAGAAGTCATAAGAAATTATGAAAAAATAAGTAAGCAAGAAGACTGGTACCTTATGGATTGACTAACAAGGGAAATGTCATCCATGGCTTCAAATTCCTGGTGATCAGAAGGAGCAAGACTGAGGGAGCTCCACTCTGCAGCTTTCTCAGGGTCCCGAGTCACCCTGTCGGTCAACTTCAGGGTCCACTGGGGGTGAAGACCTCCTCACAATCCGTTGAAGCTTTGGATTTTTTATGGGAGGAAGCATCAATTGTGTCATGCCTCCTTTTGGTCCGGGCGGAGGAAGAGACATTAGACCTCTCCACCATTGGCTTCTTCCCTTTACCCGAAGCATCAGCCACGGGCCTAATATTCCTGATACCCCTATAAGAGGGGTCGGGAGAGGGAACAGAAGCCTCTTGATCTACAGTCAAGGCTCTGGGTGATCGTTGCTCGGCTGTCACAACAGCCCTAGCGGCCTTCACTCGCAGGTTCTCAGGGTTCATTCTTGGAGGCACTAGAAAGAAGAATGACGAGAGTCAGAATTAAAGACATATCACTTCAGTAAAATTAAAGGATGATGGTTAGAAGCTCACAATGAGCCAAGCCCCAGTACTGAAGAATGGAGTTATACTCCACCTCAAATCCATGTATTTCTTGATACCATGGAATGGATTTGATCTTCCTGACGGCCGCCTCGTCTTCTCTGGATAAGGGGAGGCTTCGGTTATTCTCGGAAGAAGAAGTACACCGCCTCCAGGCGGTTGGGAAGTTAAGATCCGATGGAGGCGCTCAACAGAAAAAGTATCGTTCGCGCCATCTTTTGTGGTTAGAAGGGCAAGTTCCTTTGGCAAGGATGCTGCCCCTCCAATCAAGTTCAGCCTTATTGCATTTGGACAGAAAAACCCATCCGTGAGGATGGGAGATAGAAAGAACATGAAAATGTACAAAGAGAGAAAGAGATGGCGTAATGCCAAGTTCAAAACACAAACCCAAGAAGCCGACGATGAGACACCAGCTATTGGGAAGGAGCATTCCGGGACAAATGTCCCAATGATTCAGAACTGCGGAGAACAAAGGATTAAAAAAGGGAAAGCGAACCCCGCTTTCCAGTGCATCTATGTACAGAGAAAATTCACCCGAGAGGGTTGAATCAACCCTCTCATCAGGGTGGGGGGCCCTAACCTGATAAGAGGAAGGAAAATCAAAATCTTGGATGGTTGAAAGAAGGGTTTCCTCATTATAAATGGAGGGAACAGAGCCAGGTCCACCATCGGACCTGGAAGTTTGAGGCTGCGTAGAAGACTCGACAATCTTGGAAGATCCAGACTTGAGGAAGGCAAAAGGAGTTTCGGTTTTTCTCTCTAAACCTTTTTGAGAAACTTCAGCAAACTCGTGTCAGAGGACAGTTAGGGTTTTGTTATCACTATCCGACTGTTCGGAAGTAGGAGAAGCAAAAGCCTCACTGCTATTACCGACACTAGGTACCAGAGAAGCCCTATCGTCCGCCATTACTTGTTTCAGTAAACTACAAAAAGAAAAAGACCAGTAAACTTACTGATTCAATGGAGGCGAAGCTTGAGGGCAAGAAGGCGCGAAGCAGACAACAAAGGTTCAAATTCCAGACAAGAAGAATGAAACCTACGAAGACAACGAACCGCTTTTGAAACCCCCGCACGAGTGTTCGGGAATCTGAACGATCGAGATTGATTCAAAATCAACGATCGAGATTGAAAGACGTTTTGAAAGTTTGAACTCACGAATCTGAAATAGGCGTTCGGAAACCGTCGCTTGGATGATGTGTGCCACAACAGATCGACTGCAAGGAGACATGTGGCCTTACCCTCACAACGCTCGAGGAAAAGTGACCACCTCATTAAATGGGTTATGACATTTAATGAAGCACGCAGAGATTATTGCCTGACAAAGAACCCAGATAAAAACCAAGCCCTCAGGATCGATCGAACGCTTGGTCTGGGGGGCTCGTGATACGGAGAAATTATGATCAAACCGGGTTCATACCTTGTTCAATCCTCGACCCCGGTTGAGACAGAGGGAACTGACTCGCTCCAGAGCGAACCGGATCCAGAAGATGGCTTGCTGAAGAAGAAAACTGATTCAGCTACAAGCACGCCCTAATCCTACTTATGGATTAGGGTAATTACCCTAATGATGGCAGACTCGAATTGACGACTGCGGATAATCATTATCGAAGGGATAATCATCACATAACCTAAAGATTATCTCAGGAGTCCTCTACTAGTCCAAACTAGTAGAAGTCTATTGCTCAACGGATCTAACTGTTAAGATCCAACGACTACCCGAAGAAGGCTCAAGTGCATCCAACGAAGGAGATTCGAAGGTACACTCTATATAAACCTCACTACCATACGAGGTGAGGGGATCGAAAACACACAATCTGAGACTCAGGTTCAGATACATACTGATAGACTTAAACTATCAGCACCCTGCTATCTAGATCACCTTTCCCAGTTCTTCATTCCTTAGCTATGTGCTTCTAGCAGAGCCGTTTGTGATTAAGTTCATCAACTGACTTAGCCTTCGAAGGTGGACTCCCGACCCCAGCGGGTCGGCCACATCTGACGCTTTCGTTTTGCAAGTCATCACGAGGAGATCTAAGGGCTGAGCAGATTTTGGACGCATCAGCTAGTGATCAAGAAAATCAAGAATAGGTTTGTTAGTAATCGGGTTTTGTCAGTCTCAGTTTCTCGGCTTCTGTATTTGAAATTAGTTACTTCTTGTATAGATATTTCATTTTCTGTTGTTCACCTTCTGTTTGTTTCTGTCGTTATTGTTTTTCTTATGATTACGCAAAAATAATTATGCAGGAAACTATGGAGGGAATAAATGGAGTCCTTGTGGATACTTCTTCTCCCACCAAAAGAGAAGAAACTCTAACCACAGACGACCTGACATCATGTCATTTTGTACAAAACTGAGTTGTATGGTATGTTGTGTTGATGTTTATCACAATTATTTGTTTCCAAATGAATTTCTATAAGTTCCCCTAGCTATTTCATGTCATTTTTATGTCAATGCAATCAATCCCAAACCATGCCATAATGCTTGTCACTTGAACTTGATAGCTCAAATTGGGGCTCTCTATTTAGACCATTGGATTATGTTGTTTTCTTGACTTATAGTGTCCTACTACTGTTCTTAAGCAATCCCCAAAGTTTAAGATTGATCCGCACCGGAAAACCAATTTCTGATGAAAAACCCCAAAATCCACTATTCTGTCCCAAAGAGAATTTTGGTCGATCCTCTTTGGTCGATGCCATCGACCAAAGTTGTTGCTGACAACAACTTTAGCCAGTTTAGACCCATTTCACATCCAATTTTTTCAATTTCTTCTCTAACTTATTATTGATGTTTGTTTAGGGTTTTAACAATTCTTTTGGACCATTTCTTGGTATTCTCAATTCATCATCAACTAAACTCAAGGTAAGGATGGTTATCTCCATAAACAATATATGCCATCAACTTATGAATTGTGTTCTTACTTAAAGAATAGAATCTCTTGATTACTTTTAATTATCATAAGATTGTTATATATGTGTTAGGACAGTAGCATCGAAATTCTTATACTCTTGTCATGTTAAATTATTATTGATTACTTATGTCTATGATGATTCATTTCAATATCATGATTTAACTTTGGGTAAATATCACTTACCTCCCCTCTTAGCTGGACAAATAGCACTTACACCCCCTCTTAGTTGGATAATATCACTTACCTCCCTTCTTACCTAGCAAATATATCAAACACCTCCCCTCTGTTACATTTCTCGGTTAAATTTAACTTTTATCGTTAAATATTTTTCTAAAACCCCAAACTACCCTTGGCTAAAAATATTTTTTATTTTAAACCTAAATTATTGTAATCACCCTAATAGTAAACTATTAAATTACCCTCAATTAAAATAATTATTAAACCAAAACACTATAGTTGAAACCCAAATTATCTTTAAATATTAAAAGCCCAACATACCCTTCTTTTTTCTTTTTTTAAATTTATCAAACAATTGAAAAAACACATACTACTATCAAGTAAAATAAAAAATACAATTAAAAAAAGGTCTGTTGATAAAATTAAACACGTATTACTATTTTGGGGTTTTTTTTTAATTGTTTGATAAAAAATTTAAAAAAAAAAGAAGACATGTTGGGCTTTTAATAATCAAAGATAATTTAGGTTTTAACTATGGTGTTTTGGTTTTTAATAATTATTTTAATTGAAAGTAATTTAGTAGTTTAACTGTTAGAGTGTATGGTAATTTAGGGTTTAAAATAAAAAAAAATATTTTTAACCAAGGGTAGTTTGGGATTTTCGAAAAATACTTAACGGTAAAAGTTAAATTTAACTGAGTAAGTTAACAGAGGGGAGGTGTTTGATATATTTTCTAGGTAAGAGGGGAGGTAAGTGATATTATCCAACTAAGAGGGGGTGTAAGTGCTATTTGTCCAACTAATAGGGGAGGTAAGTGATATTTACCCTTTAACTTTTATTATGAAGATGTATTAGATGCATGAGAAATGATGAATTTGAATATGTGATTGCCTATGTACAAATTGGGATTGGGGAGTGTCCTATTGAGACTTCTGTCCTTGGGCATCGGAGGGAATAGTATGGGATGTTCTTCGAAGGTGCCTATTGACACTTTCCCGGGTTATTGGATGACATACATAGGATTGTCTAGTTGGGTGGCTAGGATTATCCTTGTCGTGTTAGACTTGAATTGGAAGGGTATTGAGACCGAACGACCCGTGGTAGTGTATGGTTTGATGGCGCCCTAGGCCGGTAACCAATCCGGTAGGGGACATAAACCATGCTATGGATACCCGAAAGGGGCCATTTATTGGTAGGGTTGCAAATGGCTAGACTTGGGCTCACATGCGCTCAAGACCGGTAACCAATCCGTGAGAGGATGTGAGAGCTTCCCGTTTAATATTTGTGGATGACCAATAGGGTTGATGAGTCTGAAATCAGGGATTTCGCTGACTCTAATGTGAAGGATACCGGAAAGGATCGCCGAGGTCCAGGAATGGACGTATCTGGATCTGACTTGATACGACTGAGTAGATGACTTGCATTGGGCTAGGCTTTACTGTGACATGCGCCAGTACTTATACCAAACGGTGATGTGAGAGAGCGGTGACCGATTCCCTTACCATGGTTTTTGAGATGACTTTATCTAATTTCCCTGGCAGACCCAAGATATCTTGTATGATTGAGGGGGAGTGACTGACCACCCAAAGAAGTACAGTGCTATGACTTAAAGCATGTCTACCATAGAGACTAGCATTCATAGAGTTAGAATCATACTTGCATCATATGTTCCATATCACATTGCATTATGTTATGCTTTGTTTATGAATGATTTTAATTGTGGAATAACTACCTTGCTGAGTTCTTCGAACTCATTCCTTTTGTACAAATGTTTTTAGATTATCCTACAGGTACCGAAGATTATGATGGCACCCCCTTCGAGATGGACTTTGATCTCGCATACTACCCTCCGGGCTATATCTTCGGTGAAGATCAGAGTGTTGGTGCCGAGGAGGATTACTATTCGCACCAAGGTTAGCCCCACGATAGTGCGGGAGCGGCAGAGCTGGGCTTTCTTCATCCATACCATTGAGGAGACCATCATTAGGATAGAAGAAACCCTAGCTTAGTGCCCCATTTCCCTGGTCTATTTATGGAACCTCTGGTCATGTAACTAACTTGTTTTGGATTATCTTTTTATACTTGGGATTGTAATTAACTTAATCATACTTCATTTCCGCTGCTTTGAGAGGATGATTATCATTTATCCTCTCACCTTTATGATCACATTTACACCATGATATTATCTGGCTTTTCGCACTCGATTTATTGAATCTTATCTTATTCATGATATTTAGTATTAGTTGTTTTTACCTTGATTATTACTGTTCATGATTATGTTATCGTGTATGTGGGAGGCATGGTCCCTTGATTTTTGATCCTTGGACTGTGGATCACATTCCCGGGTATGCCAGATGGGGTACTGGCTGGGTGGATGTGACAGAGAGAGCGGTGACCAATTCCCCTACCATGGTTTGAGAGGACTTTAACCAATTACCACGGCATTCCCAAGATACGGAATGGGTTGAGGGAGAGTGACTGACAACCCAAAGAAGTATGGTGCTATGACTTAAAGCATGTCTACCATAGAGACTAGCATTCATAGAGTTAGAATCATATTTGCACCATATGTCTCATATCACATTGCATCATGTTATGTTTTGTATTTGTATGATTTTAAATTATGGAATAATTGCCTTGTTGAGTTCTTTGAACTCATTCCTTTTGTGCAAATGTTGTTAGATTATCATGCAGGTACCGAAGACTCTGATGGCACATTCTTCAAGACGGACCTTGATTCCTCATACTATCCTCCGGGTGGTAGCTTCAGTGAAGATCAGAGTTTTGGTGCCGAAGAGGATTACTCTTCGTATCAGGGTTAGCCCCACGATAGTGCGGGAGCGGCAGAGCTGGGCTTTCTTTGTCCACACCTATGAAGAGATGATCATTAGAATAGAAGAAACCCTAGTATAGTGCCCCATTTCCCTAGTTTATTATGGAACTTTTGGATATGTGTTAACTTTCTTTGGATTATCTTTTGAAACATGGGATTGTAATTAACTTGATTATTACTACTTTTTATGCTGCTTTGAGAGAGTGATTTTCACTTATTCTCTCATCTTTATGATTACACCTATACATTGATATTATCTATTTCCGCACTCTGATTAGTTGAATCTTATCTTATTCATGATATCTATTATTTGTTGCTTTTACCTTGATTATTATTGTTCATGATTGTGTTATCGCGTATGTGGGAGGCATGGTCCCTCGATTCTTGATCCTTGGACTGTGGATCACATTCCTGGGTATGCCAGATAGGGTACCGGCTGGGTGGATGTGACAATTCAAGTCTTGATCGATGGGGGTAGTACACATAGCTTCTTACAGAGTCGAATAGCACATCAATTAGGGATCCCTGTGGAAGCAGCTCCTCCAATGGCGGTGGTAGTGGGTAATGGAAGTCGCTTGGTAAGTGAGGGAATAGTACGCGGCCTCAGCGTGAATATCCAAGGGTATCGACTCAACATGGACGCCCTAATCTTTCCTCTGTTTGGTGCGGACCTAGTCCTAGGGGCGCAATGGCTGCCTTGGTTCGGAAATGTGATGTTTAATTACAAACACCTTAGCTTGGAATTCTATGATCAGCTTCAATATCAAGGGATGAGGCATATCTTGGGAACCCATGATTTTGTGGGCTTTTACATGCTATCTATGGATCAAACGGCCCAAGCCCAAGCAGCATGTGATAACCAGGAACTTAAGCTCCTGCTGGAGCAATATGAAGAGGTATTCAACGAGCCCAGTGGGTTGCCTCCAAACCAAGCCCATGATCATGAAATCCACCTTCAAACGGGTTCCCAGCCGGTCAATTTGCAACCGTATCGCTACCCCTATTTTCAGAAGGACAAGATCAAACGGCAAGTGAGTGAGATGTTGTGAAGTGGCACCATGTGGCATAGCACCAGCGCTTTTTCCTCTCCCGTATTATTAGTCAAGAAGAAGGAAGGAACTTGGCATTTTTGCGTCAATTATCGGGCCCTAAACGCTATCACCATTCGTGATCGTTTCCCCATTCCAACTATTGAAGAATTATTCGATGAATTGCACGGGGCCCATTATTTCACAAAGCTGGATTTACGGAGCGGGTACCATCAAATCCGGGTAAAAAAAAAGGACATCGCCAAAACAGCCTTTAGAACTCACGAAGGCCATTATGAGTTCCTAGTTATGCCTTTCGGCCTAACTAATGCCCCTTCAACTTTCCAAGCCCTCATGAATTCAGTCTTTAAACCCTATTTATGGCAATTCATTTTGGTATTATTTGATGATGTGTTAATTTACAGCAAAACATGGCAGGCCCACCTTACACATTTGGAGATAGCTTTTACCACGTTGAAGGCCCATGGGCTATTCGTGAAGCACAACAAATGTACTTTTGGTCACCAAAAAGTGGCCTACCTGGGCCATGTTATAACAGCCCAAGGCTTAGAGGTGGATCCCTAGAAGATAAACTCCATCCTCACTTGGCCCATCCCACGGTCAACAAGAGATGTGCGTGGCTCCTTAGGTATCACAGGATACTATCGCAGATTCATCAAGGGATATAGCCAGATAGCATCTCCCTTAACTGATATGCTGAAAAAAGAGAACTTCGCTTGGACGGAAGATGCCGACTTTGTCTTCAGGAAGTTGCAGGCGCTGCTCACCCAAGCACCGGTTCTCGCCCTACCTGATTTCAGGGCTCCCTTCACGGTAGAGACGGATGTGTTGGGTGTTGGCATCGGAGCAGTTCTCTCATAGAACGGGCATCCCATCGCCTATTATAGCAAGAAATTATCGCCAAGAATGCAAGCCGCCTCCGTCTATGCACGTGAGATGTTCGCTATCACACAAGCTGTAGCGCAGTGGAGGCAATATTTGTTGGGATCTCGGTTTCGTATTTTGACGGATCACCGCAGCCTACAGGAACTCACCGCCCAAGTGATTCCGACGCCCGAACAACAAGAATGGTTGGGTAAGCTTCTTGGTTATGATTTTGAAATTGTTTACAAACCGGGTACTGTAAATCAAGCTGCAGATGCACTCTCACGAAACTCTGTAGCCTCTCTCGCACTGCTCACTACCAGCTGCATCTTCCCAACTCTACTGGACGAGCTCAGAACTGCCACGGCAGCATCAGAGGAATTGCAATCAATATGCCGGAAATTACAAGGCGACCTCGAAGCACCGTCCCGCTATACCCTGCATCAAGGTATCCTTTACTATGATGGAAAAATTGTCATTCCTGATAAATCTCCATTACAGTAGCAATTGTTGCAAGAATTTCACAACTCTGTGCGTGGAGGCCATGCTGGATATTACAGAACTTATAAGCGTTTGGCTGCCAATGCTCATTGGAAAAATATGCTAAATGATGTTAAAGCTTATGTGGGAAGATGCCCCACTTGCCAAGAGATGAAATCCCTACACACTTCTTGTAATATCTAGCCCTATTCTAACCCTGACCCTGACCCGGACCCACTGTTGTATTCAGGTCCGAAGACCCGAAGCGGTGGAAGAAGAGATTTATGGACCATTCTGATTGATGATCATGATTCGGAGACTGAGCCCATGGACATTGACAATGATACCCCTTGCTTAAATGCATTTTCAGTGTTTGAGGAAAGTCTGCGCATCGGAGAAGATTAATATAGTTGATGTACCAAATGACCTCCCGTGCACAATCCGAAGGTATTCCCCGAAACTAGACTCCTTGATTGAATTGTGGAAGAAAACCTCACTCAATTTGACCTTGTATAGCCTTTCAAATCCCTACTTGAAGTTGTTGTTCTAAACCTGAGTTTTCTGCTATAAATATTTTGGTCGATACCATCGACCAAGGACCATCGACCAAAATATCCCAGTCTGCCAAGTTAATGATTCAATGGAATATTCCTTTTCTATTTATTATAACCTCGAGCCTCGAGCCCTTTTGCAATCATTTTCTCACCTGAAAACGTGGGAGAGCTTCCTAAAGCAGCTCCTTAGTTAATGTGAAGGGTACCTCATCAAAGACACTTAGTTTATCATTGATTCTTGTCTTCATCTTCCACACTAAGGTATGACTCCTCATTCCACTCTCTACCCTACCATTTTCTACTCTTTTCTAGTGTCACCTTGCTGATGAGACATTGGGAATGGTGTTGCAACCTTGCAACCACCACTCCAAGTGTCTACTCATGTTCAATCCATGATTTCCTTAACTATTCATTGATGCTATGCTTCTATCTCATGCCTAGCATATGTATTCCATGATTTACCTATTAACATCATGCCATTTGATACCAAACTGAGCTATAGAGTGTATTATGTTCATGTTTAACATTGCCATATGATTCCAATCGAATATCTATTAGTTCCTCTAACTATTACATGCTATTCCTCATCAATGCAATCAATTCCAACTCATGCCATGATGTTTATCACTTGAACTTGATAGCTCAAATTGGGGCTTTGTATTTAGACCATTGGATTGGCTTAATTTCTTGATTTATAGTGTCCTACTACTGTTGTTAAGTATGCCTCCAAGTTTCAGATTGATCCGAACACCGGAAGACTCATTTCGGATGAAAACCCCCAAAATCCACATTTCTGTCTCGAAGGAAATTTTGGTCGATCCTTTTGGTCGATACCATCGACCAAAATGTTGGCAGACAACAACCTTAGCCAATTTTGATCCAAATGACACTTCTTTTCTAACTTATTATTGATGTTTGTTTAGGGCCTTAACAATTCTATTGGACTATTCTTGGTATTCTCAATTCATCATCAATTCATCCAAGATAAGGATGGTTATCTCTATAAACATATAAGTCATCAAATATTGAATGGTGTTTTGTTTAAAGAATGAAACCTCTTAATTCTCTTTCAATCATTATAGGACTGTTACATATGTGTTAGAACAATAGCATTTAAATCTTTATACTCTTGTTGTGTTACTTTATCGCTTTGAATTGCTTATGTTTATAATGATTCGTTTCAATATCATGATTTGATTATTATTATGGATATGCATTGGATGCATGAGAAATGATGAGATTAGATATGTGATTGCTTACGTATGACTTGGGATTGGGGGGTGTCCTACTGACACTCCTGTCCTTGGGCATCGGAGGGAATAGTATGGGATGTTCTCCGATGGTGCCTATCGACACTCTCCCGGGTTATTGGATGACATACATAGGACTGTCTAGTTGGGTGGCTAGGATTATCCTTGTCGTGTCAGACCTGAATCGAAAGGGCATTGAGACCGAACAACCCGTGGTAGTGTATGGTTGGATGGGCGCTCTAGGCCGGTAACCAATCCGGTAGAGGACATAAACCATGCTACGGATACCTGAAAGGGACCATTTATTGGTAGAGTTGCATATGGATAGACTTGGGCTCACGGGCGCTCAAGACCGGTAACCAATCCGTGAGAGGACGTGAGAGCTTCCCGTTTACTATATGTGGATGATCAATAGGGTTGATGAGTCCGAAATCCGGGATTTCGTTGACTCTAGTGTGAAGGATACCGAAAAGGATCGTCGGGGGCGAGGAATGGACGTATCTGAATCTGACTTGACCGACTGAGTAGATGACTTGCATTGGGCTAGGCTTTACTATGACATGTGCCAGTACTTGACCAAATGGTGATGTGAGAGAGCGGTGACCGATCCCCTTACCACGGTTTTTTTTATGACTTTACCGATCTTCCTCGGGCATTCCCAAGATATGGAAATGGGAGAGTGACTGACGACCCAGAGAAGTACGGTGCTATGACTTAAAGCATGTCTACCCTAGAGACTAGCATTCATAGAGTTAGACTCATATTTGCATCATATGTTCCATCTCGCATTGCATTATAATATGTTCTGAATGTGTATGAATTCTAATTATGGAATAACTTCCTTGTTGAGTTCTTCGAACTCATTCCTTTTTGTGCAAATGTTTTAGATTATATTCCAGGTACCGAAGACTACGATGGCACCTCCTTTGAGGCGAACTATGATTCCACATACTACCCTCCGGGTAGTGGCGTCGGTGAGGATCCGTATATTGGAGCCGAGGAGGATTACTATCCGCACCAGGGTTAGCCCCACAGTTGTGCGGGAGCGGCAGCGTTGGGTTTACTTCATCCGTACTGTTGAGGAGACTACCATTAGTATAGAAGAAACCCTAGCATAGTGCCCCATTCCCCTGGTGTATTTATGGAACCATTGGTCTTGTAACTAACTTATCTTTGGGATTATCTTTTGACACTTAGACATGTATTTGACGTTATCACACTTCTTTTCCGCTGCTCTGAGAGAGTGGTTATCATACCTTCTCTCACCCTTATGATTATGCTTATACTTTAATGTTATTGTCTTCCGCACTCTGATTTATTTAGTCTTATCTTATTCATGATGCTTAGTATTAACTGTTTTTACCATTGATTATTACTGTTCATGATTATGTTACCGTGTATGTGGGAGGCATGGACCTCAGATCATTGATCCTTGGACTGTGGATCACATCCCGGGTATTCCAAATGGGGTACCGGCTGGGTGGATGTGACAAATTGGTATCAGAGCCCAAGATCAAGTGGAACCCCGACCACAGAGACGGTGACGGAACATTCCGAGTCACAGATCCGAAAGTGACTCAAGTGCTCTTAGAAGTGAATAACAGATAACCTGGACTAGAAACCAAAATATTGAAACATAATTTGACTCATGAATAAGACACAATAATATAGACAAAATAACTGAACTTCATTGATCTCATAAGGGAATTTTTACAAGTTTGAAAAAGGAAATGCATCCATGATGACATAAAAGAAAATTCCTAGTACTGTTCTATGTAGGTGAGTAACTCCTGCGATCTGTCTGATCCCTCCTAGATCTGAACTCCTCCTCCAGCTGTGCAAACCTCTCATTGAGGGTGCACATGTGTAACTCCATCCTCTCCTGCCGAGCCTCGATCCTCTCAAGAATAGAGTAAATCGATGACTGATGAGAAGCCACATCTGGAGCCTCAGAAGTCGTGTGTGATGGACCTCCGACCTCAGTAAATCGTGGAGCGGGAACCTCCTCATGTCTCGGAGCCTCCTCATGACCCTGATCATCATCCTCACTATGCTCATCATCGTCACCACCATCATCACCATCAGTACTATCATCCTCCGAGTCATCATCTCCTGATGCATCATCGATATCATCCTCATCCTCTGATCTGGCTGCATCCTGGAGCCCCATCTTCCTGATCAACCAAGTACCAATGGGCTCACCTAAATCTCGACCCTGAATCATAGGTGTATGCTCCAAGTCCACACCAAAGTACTCAAAGATACGAGTCAAGAGTCGGCCGAAAGCCAAGTTCCTATCCCCAGGAAACTCGATCCGATCAATCATGACATTTTGCATGATGTATGCTAAATCGATTTGTACTCCAGTATACATACTATAAATGACTAGTGCCTCCATCGCCGACACTTTGCTATGATGCCCTACCTTCGGAAGGATGTTTCGCCCGACGATGCGAGCGATAACTCTAGCTGAAGGACGCATCGCGGTACCACACCGGGGCATATAGCAATCAATGTCATCCCATAGAGTCGTGCATACCTCGTGTACCTCATAGGGAAGAAGAGCCTCGGTCATATCTGTGCCGGCGGGAATCCACCAACGGGAATCTCGTACGATCGGTATATCTAAGATGCGAGCCAGTGTCCTCTTAGTGAAACTGATCTCTCTACCACCGACCACAGAATCCATGACAATCCTAGAACCATCCCTCGGATCATCCTCTATACGGTAAGTCAGATTACTATAGAAGTATCTGATAAGATCTGGGTAGACTGGCTATGCCGTAGTGTATAAGTGAAGCCAATCCATAGCCTCTAATCTCTCTTGGATGCGAAATACCTCTAAATCATCCACATCCACCAATCGTCCATGCTCGATCGGTATATCATGGAAATAATGCTCGTATAGAAACTCCGCCATAGGAGTAGTGAAATGCTCCTCATCTATGACCCCAGCCCGGGGAACAAGTCCTCTACCCCTATCCACTCGTCTCCCTCCTCTAGGCATGGTGGATCTGTTGAAACAAGGAAAGAAACTCATTTGGATTAGTCCCAGTGTGTGATTGTTAGATGAAGGGCATTTTCGTAAATTTTCAGAAAATTTTGATTTTGGTGAAATCTTGATTTGATCATTCTAACATATGCATAAGGCCTATACAAACATGCTAGAATACTTCCTCTGTTGAAAATTCATCTTTTTACATATCTAAAGTAAAAAATTCAGCAAGTAAGAGAGAAAAATCCCTCTTTGGGCTTGCATTTGTGATTTTTGAAAAATGGGGATTTACCAAAGGGAGAATGGGAACACTTTCCCCATAGTAGATCAGTGTTGTAGAAATTTGTTTCATGTCAAAATTCCTTTTAGTTTGAAAATGAGACAAGTTTTTGTAAAGTTGATTTTTATGAAATGACTCATGTTTTGGTAACCAAAATAGATGCAAGCTTGTGTTTGGAACTTAATCTTACTTGAAAAGTTATGAAAAAATGTTTCTAATCATTTATATGCATGATTCTAACCATTAGCTACAAGTATTATTCAGTTTTATTGAAGAACACAACAATGGTGAATGAAGTGTACAAGAAAAGAGAAAAAGAAAGAGAACTTACTTGTGTTGGTGATCAAGTGAGATTATCAAGAATGGTTGAAGCCTTGAATCAAGTCCTAGCACTTTTGAAAAACCTAGAAAATCGCTTTCTCCAGAGCTAAACTCGAAATGGTTAAGTGAGAAATGAAAATGAAATGAGAAGTGGGCCCTTTATATCTGATTTTCGCGCAGAATTTATTTTGGTCGATCATTTTGGTCGATACCATCGACCAAGAAGCATCGACCAAAATGTATCATTTTTCTGCATTGGGTTATTTTGGGAATTTTTGATTCTTTGACTCATTTCCTTTGGATTTTAATCAATGCTGATTCATTTGACTGTTATATTGAAAATTCTAACCATGATTTGGTTATCCTATTCGTTGGTCAAGTTGTCTTTGTCAAATTTGAAATTTTGGTATCCTTATCTTTGATCCTTGCAGAATGGTCTTACTTAGAAATCGTTTCATCGGATCCGGAAGCAACGGAAACGAAGAAACCCCTGTTGGGGGCTTTGATTAGCAGACACAGGAAGGTAGCCACACCACGAATGGCATTCTTGGTGCCCCCGATATCGGAAGCTTTAAAGATATCGCCAGCGTCATGACCAACATGATGCAACAGCAGGCTGCCCAATTTAATCAAATGATGACTGGTTTTGCTACCCTTCGCAATGAGAACCGTGCCAAAGTTGGAACTTCTGAAGCCGCAGCCCCTCTTGTGGAGAGATTCATCGGGACACCTCACACCCTATTGATGGAAAGTTTCTTAAAGTTACAAGTACCTTCCTTTACTGGTGTAACAAAAGACACCCTCTTTCCGAACAAGTGGCTTCGTGAGTTGGAGAAGGCCTTCAGACATTTGCAATGTTCTGATGCTCAGAAAGTGTTGTTTGCCGAGCAGAAGCTTCAGCAAGAAGTTGATGCATGGTGGGCTTCCACTAGGCCTATCCTTGAGACCTTGAATGGTGGTGTTGTTACCTGAGAGAAGTTTAAGGAAGCTTTTTGCAAGAACTACTTTCCGGAAGCTTTAAAGGATGCTAAGGAGGCCGAGTTCATGGCCTTAGTACAAGGTACTTTGTCTGTGCTTGAGTATCAACAGAAATTTGAAGAACTTTTCTTCTTCGCCCCCGAATCTATTAAGTCTGAAGAAGCCAAGGCGAAAAAGTTTTTCAAGGGTTTGCGACCTTCTATCAAGGCATACCTCACTATCTTGCCTCTTGAAGGATATGCTCAAGTGGTCCAAAACTCGAAGAAGCTTGAAGAAAATGAAAAAGAAAATGCTCGAGTTCAGTAACCCTGGCAACCTAGACCTTCTGGATTTGTGGACCGCACTGATCGGCGTTTTGCTAGACCTGCTCCTTATCCTTCAACCGCCTTTCAGCCGAGAAATTTTGGTCAGAATCCTAATTCCCTTCCTGTGAGCTATTATGGTCAGTCCAGTGGAGCCAGACCTCAGGGAGCTACTTATCCTCCTAGGCCTGGGATGGTGAATCCTAGACCAGCTTATCAGAGACCTCCCCCTGCTGCAACTCCTATTGGACTGAAAGATACCACTTGCTTCCTCTGCAAGCAACCAGGCCATTATGCTCGTTTCTGCCCCAAGAAGTCTATGCAACCTCCAGCTCCTGTAGTGAAGAGTACTCCTGCTACTACTTCTGCCCCTCCCTCTGCCAGAGTATTTAGTATCTTTGGAACCGAGCAAGACCCCTTCCACGATGTTGTAACAGGTACTCTGTTAGTAGCTTCTCTTCCCGCATTTGTATTATTTGATACGGGTGCATCACATTCATTCATATCATCTACTTTGGCCTTGAGAACTAACTTGACACCTCGATATTTATCTAGTTATTTATCTATTTGTACCCCTGTTGGGTCTGCTGTTAAACTAGATAAAGTGTTAGAAGATTGTTCTGTTTTGATTTGTGGAAGGAATCTGAAGGCAAATCTTGTATTATTTGACATGAGAGATTTTGATGTAATCTTGGGAATCGACTGGTTGGCCTTCTACAATGCCGTGATCTTATGCTCCTCAAAGAAGATCCAGTTCCGTGTAGAACCGAATTCAGTTTTCGAATTTCAAGGAGAGAAGGGAAGATTTAGCAAGAAGACCTTGTCCACTCTAATGCAAGTCCATGCCTTTTTGGAAGATGCTTCATCTGGAAGCAAGGTCAGAGAGAAGAAGAGACTTGAAGAAGTCAGAGTTGTTAGTGAATTCCCCGATGTTTTTCCGGATGACTTGTCAGGTTTACCTCCTGATAGGGAAGTTGAGTTTTCTATAGACTTAATTCCTGGAGCGGCTCATGTATCCAAGGCCCCTTACAGAATGGCGCCTACCGAACTCGAAGAGTTGCAAACTCAATAGTGGATTAGAAATGTACTTGCGCTGCTTTGCCGCGGATGAACCCCAACGATGGGAATGATATTTGTGTTGGGCTGAGTTCTTGTACAATACAGCATATCACTCAGCAATCGGTACCACTCCATTTGAGGCCTTTTATGGGCGCCCCTTCCCACTCTTGCTCGCTACATTCCAGGCAAAACTACAATGGATGCTGTAGATCAAGAATTAAAGAGTCGGGATGACATCATTTCACATCTCAAGCGTCATCTCCAACAGGCCCAAGATCGCATGAAAACCCAAGCTGATAAATATAGGGTGGACAAGACATACCAAGTTGGAGATTGGGTTTATGTTCGCCTACAACCTTATCAAAAGCGGTCCATAGCAAACCGGGGGCATACCAACCTAGCTCAAAGGTATTTTGGCCCTTTTCAAGTAATTCGCAGAATTGGGGAAGTGGCATATGAATTACAACTTCCTGAATCATCACAGATTCACCTTGTTTTCCACGTCTCCCTTCTCAAACCCTGTCTTGGAGATCTCAATGCTGCAATGCCATTACCCGAAGAGCCCACCCCATCTCCAAAACCAGTAGCTGTATTGCAACAACGTGAGCGACTAGTGCGGAGCACCCGTATTCCTCAAGTTCTTATTCAATGGCAAGGGAAACCACCTGAAGAAGCTACTTGGGTTGATCTTTCATCGCTGCAACATGAATTCCCTAAGCTGAACCCCGTAGGACAAGGTTCTCTTGAATGGATGCGGCAATGTTACAAATGAAACTGTGAAGGAGAGCATAGCTGATTCAAGAGTTGATAAGGGGAGTGAGAACCGTAGGTCAGCTCGCCGGGTCAAGACACCGAGTTACCTTGCTGACTATTGCTGAGTAGAAGAGGAAAGTTGATACAAAGAATTACAATGATTGGCTAATGATTATATAGAATATTCCATGATACTTTGTTTTAGGTTTTGATATTTGGGTCCTGTCCCACTATATAAGGGAAGAGATGAACAATGTAAAGGCATAAATGAAATTAAACTCAATTGGCCTCCTCTGTTTCTGCACTGCTTTCTTAAACCATCTTTGTCTCTTCCTTTCTTTTCTTAACCGTAACGTTTAACTTTTCCAAACTCAGATGACCTGTTTTTACAATACAAAATGAACATCTTGTGGCTAAGAAAAATATTTTCGCAACCTGAGTTTTGAAAGATTTTAATATTATGTAGTCGAATTTTTGTGTGCTATTAAGCTAAGTTTCTCTTGTTATACATTAAAAGTGGTCTTCTGTTTCTTTAGTGATAACTTCTCTCCCTAGTTTCTCCAGTTAGGTAACAAGTTGCATCCAATTTAATGTTCACCAGGTTCTCTTTGTCCATGATTTCTCTACTAAATGAGGAGAACCGGTACTCAGAAGTGATTGCTCTACTAATGAAACTTGCAAATGGATGGCGTCATCCCAAGAAGCAGGAAGATCTATACTTAATGAACAGTATTATCTCATCTGAGCTGCTAGAAGTATACAATGTTGATGGGTCATCATTCAAACTTGTGTGGATTGTTGATATTCTCACTAAAAATCACAAGCACACCCAAGTCATTAAAGTTTGTGATATTGTACCATTGGAAGAGATATCCGAAGTGGCAAAGCTACTGGATTTTTTCTTTGGGAAGTACAAAGTAGATGATATTAACCATTGCAAGTTCAAATGTTCTTAAGGGTAATTACATCATGATCAAAATGTTGTTCACAACCTTTGAATGTTATATGGTTCAACAATCTAATGTTTTCTGGTTACCCAAAAAAAAAAATCTAATGTTTTCTACTTTGGATCTCTAGGGATATAGAAGTTTCAATGAGTTGGGAAATCTCAAGTGCTACGACTTTAGAGGAAGAGTATTTATCAAAGTATTTTCACTTCACTTCACCTGGGAAGGAATCAAATGCATGATCACCAGTAAATGGGTGAGTAACTTTACTTTGATGACTTACTGAGAAGTAGACTAAGGTCATTGTGATTTGTTCTGAATTGAAATATGCCCTCAAGTACTAGTTCTTCAATAGACAACTATTGTTGTAAGATATTACTGCAATGATCTACTACAAATAACTAAACATTCTTAAGCAATGGAATTCAGTGATGCAGATAAACCAACTGTTCTCCTGAAATTACAAGGATGAAGAAAAGGAGCTGTACAGGGAATTTGTTATCTTATTTGCAGTTCATATGGACCATTGCAAAGGATCTATACATGAAGATGGATTGGTTTCCCATGAAGGAGCCTTCTCGTATGAAGAAGATGTGGCACCAGCAATGGGAAATGGAGATAGCTTGTGCGGGAGCTCCTACGAGTGCATGGAACACACTTATAGCACCCATTGATGGGCTGAAGAGATAGGTTGCCAGGCAATTTTCTCATCGTATGAAGAAGAATTGGAGAACCCCTTTTCTTGAAATACATGAGAAACATTATCTAGCTTTAGAGAAAGAAACTGAAAAGAAAATCATTTAATTCTTTTTGACTGCTTCTGCTAAACTCGTATTCTTTCCTTGATTATTTTATTGGAGTATTTGGACTCCTGTAATCTTTTATCTAATTATTGAACATATTCTTGCTCACGATTATCTTTACGTGCATTTATTATTATTGATGGACAAAAACCATGGATCCTATGATGGTACACTCCCACTAGTTGTCGGGCGAGTAACTGAGACCGGCGGGTGGGGTGTGACAACATAGTCTTTCCTCTTCTAGGCATTATAAAGCTCAAGGTCCCTGCGATGCTGTGCAGAGGTACCTTCCTCAGTGGGGACATGGTCTGGTTTATGGTTTCTAGCATGTCCTACTCTTCCAAGAGGTAGTGCACCTTTCAGTGCCACATGTCATGATTCCTCTCATTTAGTTTATCTCCTTTTGTGAGGTCAGCAATTATGCTCTTGGTAGCATCCATTAAACTAGAGACAATATATACAAGGATGAGTCCAACTATTCTAGCATAAAACACAACACAAGCAACAACAATTCACACTAGCATAGTCAACCTATGGGATAAGCATTTAAACCAAAAGAGATACTAACAAACATTCAATCAAACTCTCATCCAAACCCACATAGACTTATATACTAGTTTCATTCTGTGCTAGAAACATGATTAAAAGACCCATAATTAAACAGTTTTACTAAAATAAAACACACAATCATGTTTATGCTATGAAGTGGTTCACACAGAAGGCTTGTACCTTACTAGCTCCCACTAGGCCCCATTAGGCCCTCAATGCCCAAACATCACTTAGAGTGTCGGGCTTCTAGTGTCAAATAAGTTAGAAACACATTCTGAACTGGATAGACTCTCAGACGGATTTTGAGACGGATCGCCGTCTGACAATCTATCTGAGACGGATTTGAGACTGCTCACCATCTAGGAGTTTGTCTACCCAGACAGACCTCTGTCTCACTAGACGGACATCCTTTCCCTTTGAACGAATTTCAGTTCCACAGAACGAAAATTCATCCAAAAATATGCATGGAAAAAATCCAATAAACATTGGACAAAAACATTCATCATGGATCATCAATTCATGCAATTTTTACATAAGGGAAATCAAAGGATCCTCCCACTTGGATTCGAACAAATATTAGGGTTTCTAAAAACCTTCTCAATTCTCCATGGGTTTTCATTGAACCTTGGATTCTCCAAAGTGGGTTTTTATAAATCCTTGATCCTCCCATTGGATCCATTCAAGAAAGCACAAACAATTGGTAGAAACCGATAACCATGAGAACCTTGCTCTGATACCAATGTAGGTAAATTTCTATATCTCTATACTCAAAATAGAAGGGAAAGATCCTTAACTAGATTCGCTTTCCCAAAATAGAATTACCGTAGTCCTCGTTCCTCCACTAACTTGTCACCAGTTCGATTCCACAATCACGAGGAAAGGGAATGTATTCCACAACCCAAATGCTTTGTGGATGGAGGATATAAGATTGAGATCCAAAGCAAAGAGAAGAAGATCCTCGAACAATTTCTCCTTCTTGCGTTTCTTGGGGAGAGGGAGAGAGAGGGAGGGAGCCGCCTTTCAAGAAATGTCACATACGAATAATGTGATCTCTATAAGTGATGCGGTGGTTACCAAAATATATAACCCTATATTTTGTAATCACCCTAAAAGTGAGTTTCTAATTTTTCCCTTCGGCATATAATTATATTAATAATTAATAAATTCCAACAGTTATAATGAGTAGGTAGTTCCTTTTTCTTTGGATGTAGATGAACCATTGCTTATTTTATTAATTTTGATAGTTTATGACTTCTAGTTGATGCTTTTACTTGTGATTGAGTCTGGCTAAGGATGCTTTATAGCTAAGCAAACTAAGGGTGCCAAGCTTCGGCAAACAACCATAGTCTTGTGAAGATGGGGCATACATAGGAGAGACCATATTTTGTTCTGAGGTGTAGAATTAAATTGATTAGTGAAAAGCATTGGCGATTCGAAATCCCAAAGATCCTCACTTATTTATAGTTAAAGTTTTCGCATTGATTAATATTTTAATTTCTTTGTGTTTCTTAATGTAAAATAAAAAATTCAGATTTACTTCAAATTAGGTTTTGTTCAATTCAATCTTAATAACTTTGCCTTTTAGTTTTGTATAGTTTGACTTCGTACTTTCTACTAGCTAGATTAGTATAAGACTTAATTTTTAATTGATCAGTGACACAATCAAATTCTAGAGCCGTTGTCGGGGAACCAAAGCATGGTTGCTATGATTGATTTTTCTCAATTAGGCATAACTTTTAGAGTAATTTTAACGTTTCTAATTTCTAATTTTTTTTCTTTGATTATTTAACTAATTCTTTTTCTTTTGTTTTGTAGGTAATTGCAAGAGTAACAATTTGATAATTAGTTTAGGTTGTTATTTTTTATTTCTTAGATATACTTGTGATATGTAGAAAATATGATCGAACCGGGTTCGTACTTGGTTTGATCCTCGACTCCGGTCGAGACAGAAGGAATCGACTCACTCCCGAGCGAACCAAATCCGTAAGATGGCTTGCTGAGGAAGAAAACTTATTCAGCTACAAGCACGCCCTAATCCAACTTATGGATTAGGTTAACTACCCTAATGATGGCAGACTCAAATTGACGTCTGCGGCTAATCATTATCGAAGGGATAATCATCACATAACCTAGAGGTTATCTTAGGAGTCCTCTACTAGTCCAAACTAGTAGAAGTCTATTGCTCAACGGATCTAACTATTAAGATCCAACGACTACCCGAAGAAGGCTCAAGTGCATCCAACGAAGGAGATTCGAAGGTACACTCTATATAAACCTCACTGCCATACGAGGTGAGGGACTCAGATTCATATACACACTGGTAGACGTAAACTATCAGGGGCTCACGATCTAGATCACCTTTCCCAGTTTTTCATTCCTTAGCTCTGTGCTTCTAGCAGAGACATTTGTGATTAAGTTCATCAACCGACTTAGCCTTCAGAGGTGGACTCCCGACCCCTGCGGTCGGGCCACATCTGACGCTTTCATTTTGCAGGTCATCACGAGGAGATCTAAGGGCTGAGCAGATTTTGGATGCATCATTTGGCGCCGTCTGTGGGAAAGACTTGTAAAGCCATGGTGACTAGATCGGCAGCAGCTGCAGCAGCCGCTGCACAGCGCGATTCCGGTGTTCAGATCCCTGGAGTGAATAATCCAGATGTTCCTCAGGAAAGCCAAAATCCTATCGAAGTGGATGGCGGTTACGGGAGGACGTAATCCTCTTGATACATTCCAAGATCAATTGAATCAGGTAAAGATTCAACTCTTGGAGGTGAGCCAAACACTCCGCATGCTCACCAGACGAGTGGTGTTACCACAAGAACCTGATCATCGCGATTCAGGGAGGCGCACGTTACCAAGTGATCAACCGCGTGATCAAAGATTGGCTGAAGACCGGAATATCGGTCAGAACTTTCGTGAAGGCGACCGAGGACCTAGACGAGTTGACGATCAACCTAGCGAGACGATTGGTTCGACAGATCGCAGGAAAGTACAACCGATTCAAATACAAGGTGGGACACAGGGGTGAGAACTCACTCACCATCGGTCAGAAGAACCGGTTGTGATGATCGAGCAGTTCGCGACGAGCGGAAGGTTCGGGATGGATGGGCTGTTCGTGATGATCAAATAGCTCGTGAAGATCGTGTTAATCGAGGTCGTGATCATATCACTGAAGATCACCCGACCCAGATTGGTTAGGAATTGGCCAACATCAATCAGAAGTTAGGGCAGTTGGCTAAGGGAAGGATAACTGAGGATATTTACTCAGTCATTCGGAAGACCCCCTTTGCCGAGCCAATTGCGGGATATCAGTTCCCCCATAACTTCCGTTTGCCTACCTTTTCTACATTCGATGGCTCCGGAGATCCAACGACCCACATTGGCTATTATCAGCAGACCATGGCAGTTTCAGGTAATTCTGATGAAATTTTATGCAGGGTTTTTGGTTCATCTTTAACTGGAGCAGCACAAAAGTGGTTTTTGAACCTCCCCCTCGGAAGGATTGTAAACTTTTATGAATTGGCGCGCAAATTCATAGGGCGATTCCAGAGTGGAATACAGGTCAAGAAAACAGAAGAAACCTTGTTTACTGTCAGACAAGGAAAAACCGAATCGATCAGAGAGTTTCTGAAAAGATTCAATAAAGTAACGATGGAGATAGAAATTTTGGATGAGCAAGTAGCCAAAACTGCTCTATTCACTGGACTCACTAACCGGAAACTCCTGGAGTTATTACTACAGGATATGCCTGCAACTTATGTTGAGTTGGTACAGAGATGCCAGAAGCAGGCCGAAGTCATGGAGATCCTAGATGCGCGCCAAGGAGATAACAAAGTCTCCAATAAGGAACAGAAGGCTCCTGAGCAAAAACAGAAGCCAAAGAAAAATGTCCGCGATCGAGTTGGAAAATCTCAAGTTTGGCGCCAGAGGTCTCCCGGTAAAAGTGAGTATACTCCATTGAATGCTCCTTGGGCTGATATTTTAAATATCATCAAGAGGCGGAATATTTTGAAGTGGCCACCTAAAATTCCTTTGAAGCCTGGAGAGCAGCAAGATCGAGAAAAGTATTGCCGATTCCACAAGGACTATGGTCATTATACAAATGACTGTCGTCATCTGAAAGCAGATATCGAGAGATTAATATCTCAAGGACACTTGTCCAATTTTGTTAGCAAAAGAAGGGAGGAGCCACGTGAGCCACGCGCAGCTGCCCCTAAAAGCGATCGTTCGGTTAGTTCAGAACGATCAAGGGAGGCTCCGAAGTCTAAGAGGGGCAAGGAGGTGATTGAAGCTACTCGGTCACCAATCCTTACCATTTTCGGAGGACCAGAGCCCGAATCACTCCAAAGTTTGAAGACAAAATCCAAATTTGTCGGAACCGGAGAGACGCAAAAGCGGAAGAAGCCGAACGGTGAAGATTCTATCACCTTTGGCGAGGAGGATGAAAGAGGCATTTGTTTACCTCATGATGATGCCATAGTCATCAAGGTAGAGATTGCACGCCGGGAAGTGCATAGAGTTTTGGTTGATACAGGGTCTGCAGCTGACCTAATTTCTTATGAAGTGTATCAAAAACTGAAGGTGGATGAGGACTTGATGGAGCCTTCATCCATGCATCTATATGGTTTTGCAGGGTCATCTGTGGTGGCGGAAGGATCTGTCCAATTGGACTTATCTATTGGAAGTTTTCCTAAGGAAACAACCGTCCGAATCAATTTTTTGGTGGTTCGGGAACTGCCAGCTTATAATGTTATCCTCGGGCGACCATCTTTATCCAAGATAGGTGCTATTGTTTCAACAAAACACCTGAAGATAAAATTCCCGACTGATATGGGAATCGGTCAAGTTTCCTCTGACCGAGGAAGGTGACTGCCCTACCTATAGAAGTTCGAGACGATCGGGAAGAAGCAAAAATGCAAAGGCCCGAACCAGTTGAGAAGCTGGAGCAAATCCAACTGTGTACTGAGGATAAGAAGAAGATTACTTATATCGGGTCTGAACAGCTGGAGGAATTCAAAGATGAGTTGAAGTTATTTCTTCAACAGAATAATGACATATTTGCATGGTCTGCTGAAGACATGCCAGGAATCGACCGGGCTGTCGCAGAGCATAAACTCTAGATAGATCCGAAGGTGAAACCAGTGATACAGAAAAGGAGAAATTTCTCCATTGAAAAGTATGAAGCCGTTCAGGACGAAGTTGAAAAACTGAAGAATTCTGGTTTCATAGAACCAATTGAATGCCCAACTTGGTTAGCTAACGTGGTAATGGTACGCGAATGGGAAATGGAGGATGTGTACAGACTACACAGATCTCAACAACGCTTGCCCTAAAGATTGTTATCCATTACCTCGGATTGACCTCTTGATAGATGTGACTGCAGGATATGAAACTCTAAGTTTCATGGATGCCTACTCAGGGTATAATCAGATCCTTATGAATAAGGAAGATGAGAAGTTTACGGCTTTCATGACTGATCGTGAAAGCTACTATTATAAAGTAATGCCATTTGGCCTGAAGAATGCAGGAGCAACATATCAGAGGGCCGTCAACAAGATTTTCAAAGATTTGATAGGGAAGAATGTTGAGGCTTATGTTGACGACATGCTTGTGAAGAGCTTTACAAAAGCAAATCATATTGCAGATTTGACTGAGGTATTCTCAGTGCTGCGAAAATATCAAAGGAAGTTGAATCCAGAAAAGTGCGCCTTTGGAGTTTCCTCAGGAAAATTTTTGGGCTTCATGGTGTCACAGAGAGGTATTGAGGCTAATCCTGCCAAAATACAGGCTCTGGTTGAAATGGAGGCTCCCAAAACTGTTCGTGATGTGCAGTGTTTAACAGGGAGAGTTGCCGCTTTGAATCGTTTCATCTCCAAGTCTGGAGAAAAGTGTTTGCCATTCTTCAAGGCACTCAAAGATTTGAGGGGTAGCAAGGAAGCAAAATGGACAGAAGAATGCCAGAAAGCTTTCGAGGAGTTAAAAGTAGCACTAGGACAACCACCAATCTTGTCCCGACCAAAGAAGGGGGAAATATTACAGCTATATCTAGCGACGTCCCTTTCAGCGGTCAGTGCAGTACTTGTTCGTGAAAAAGATAAAAAACAGTGGCCGATTTACTATGTGAGCCACGTATTGCTAGATGCGGAGACACGATATTCGCAGGTTGAGAAGTAGGCTCTAGCTCTCATGATGGCCGCCAGGAAGCTAAGGCCATACTTTCAGGCTCATCCAATTGAGGTATTTACAACTTTTCCTCTCAGTAAAGTTCTTAATAAACTTGATTTATCTGGAAGGATGGTGTCCTGGTCGGTTGAACTCAGCGAGTTCCAAGTGAGCTTTAAGCCCAGAACCGCAATCAAGGCTCAGGCGCTAGCCGATTTTGTAGTAGAAACTACTGCACCAGTGGAGTCCACCAGGGAGGATCCCATTATACCAACCACTTGGGAGGTATATGTGGATGGTTCGAGTAATAAAGATGAAGCAGGAGCTGGAATTCTATTGAAAAGTCCAGCAGATTTATTATTCGATATGCTTTGAGATTTGCATTTGAAGCAAGTAAAAACGAAGCAGAATATGAGGCTCTGATAGCTAGACTTCGGTTGTCAAAAGCATTGTCTATTGCAGATATTACTATTTATAGTGACTCTTAACTTATAGTCAACCAAGTCCAGGGGAGTATGGTATTAAAGAACCACGCTTGCAGAAATATCAAGAGATAGTGCAAGCATTTCGAAAGCAATTTCGGAATTTGAAGGTATCTCGGATTTCGAGGACAGAAAATTCAGTGGCAGATGAGCTATCCCGACTAGCCAATGCCAAAGAAAAGAATCTAGACCCTTTGGTCTACATTGAAGAGATAACATATCCAAGTTATCATGAGAAAGAAATTTCTTATATGAAGCAGAGCGTTGCTGGATGGATCCGATAATCGAGTATCTGAGAGATGACAAATTACCTGAGGATCCGAAAGAGGCAAGGTTGATCAAGATACGATCGGCGAGATTTGTCATTCAAAATGGGAGACTATACAAAAGATCTTATTCTGGACCCCTTATGAGATGTATAGGCCCCGAAGGAGCAAAGTCAGCTTTGGCTGAGGTTCATGAAGGAATTTGTGGAGCACACATGGGTGGACGAGCCCCCGCCCCACAAAATTCTAAGACTTGGGTTATATTGGCCTAAGATCCAAGAGGCTGCTATGGAGTATGTTCGTCGATGTGGCAACTGTCAAATTCATGCTACCGTATCGAAGCGCCCAGCGGAAACCATGACTTCAATTCCAGATCCCATTCCTTTTGCGATGTGGGGAATTGATATCATGGGCAAATTCACCAAGGCGTCAGGCGGACGGGAATATCTGATAGTAGCAATTGATTACTTCACAAAATGGGTTGAAGCTAGCGCCCTGGCAACAATTACTGAGAAAAAAGTGGAGAAATTCATGCTTGAGTCAATCATATATCGCTTTGGGATTCCAAAGATTATTGTCACTGACCATGGTACTCAGTTCGACTGTCCGCAATTTGAGCAATTTTGCTGAACATATATGATCGAGCATCGTATGTCCTCAGTGGCAAACCCCCAGAGCAATGGACAAGTAGAGGTTACTAACCGAATGCTACTGGAAGGAATAAAGAGAAGACTCGAAGCTGACAAGGCTTCTTGGGTTGAAGAACTTCATAATGTACTGTGGGCTTATAGGACCACGGTTCGAACACCCACAGGAGAAACCCCATTCAGGTTAGCATATGGGTCCGAAGCATTGGCACCGGTGGAGATAATGGCGGGGACATTACGGGATCAAGAAGTCGAGGAAAAAGCAAACGAGCAAGGACTGCTTGATAGTCTTGATCTGTTGGACGAAGTTCGGGCAAAGGCAACGAACTCAACACTATCAAAGAAGGATAGCGTCTCATTATAATACTAGAGTGAAGAATCGTCGGTACTTAGCCGGAGATTTGGTGTTGAGAAACACCTTAGCTTCTGACCCACGTCACCAAAGAAAATTGGACCCTTCCTGTGAAACCCAGCCCTAACCTTGACCCGGAAACCTTGTTATTTGTAGGTCCGATGACCCGAAGTAAAGTAAGAAGTCAGCTTTGGGCCATCCCGAGAGGACTTGGTGTCCGGCTTTGAATCCATGAGGTTGATGATGAGGTTCTATTTATGGAAACAGAATCCTGATGAAGATCTAATTAGTTGATGGACTTGGAGTGCTCTCTATCTTGGTTTGAAGGCATTTCTACCTACTAGGTAAGTCACTTGACTTGTGTGCAAAACCCCTTTAGGATTGGATTTGATCTGACCTTCAATTCCCTGTTTTGGCCTTGTCGCGTTGGTCGCGATTGGTCGATCGCCTGACCAATCCACTCGACCAATGGGTGTCGTCTTTGGCAATTAGGTTGATTCTTGCTCTATTTAAGTCTAACCTCGAGTCCACTTCGTATTTTCTGCCTCCAAACCCTCTGAACGAACCAAAGACCTCTCGCAAGTCATCTCTCTTGCATCCTTGGAGTTTTCTTGGGGATCTTCGTCTGAACTCTTCTTTTTGCATCAAAAGGTATGTCTACTCTCTCTTCTTCTCCTCCATCTTTGTTTTTCTTTCCTTTTGAGTTGAGACAGAGAAGAGATGCTGCATTCTCTGTTGCAAACATCTCTCAACATGTTCTCATGATCATCCTAAGGATTTAAGGCTAGAACAATGATCTTAACCATGATCATTGCAAGCTTTTGAAGGATTCATGATCAAACCATGATTTAATCTCTGTTAATCTTCTAATCTGAATTCTGATCTCTTTGGATCTTCTTTCATTGATCATGTTAGTGGTTAATGGTTGTGTTTTCTTTCCATGATCCATAATCCATAGAATTCTAGTTGTTCTCTTCTACCTTACTATGTGTTCTTCATGATGCATGATAGTACATATATGGTAGGTTTTATTTCCTTATTTAGATTTATGCTTCTAAGCCTTATTCCATGAAGACCTATGCATGTTTTCATGTTTTCATTACCAAAAGCAATGATCCATCCTCCTATAGTTCTTGTCCTTGTTTTCTATTTCAAAATTTATCAAGATCCATGTTTGATTTATTTATGGTAACTTTTTGTTTCCTAATTTGGATCTTGATACCTTGATTTGATTAGTGTTTTGAGGTCCCCTTTATGTTAGAATACTACCGATATAGTCTACCCCTTGATTAGTACCCTTTTGAACCACCAAATTCGGATTTCATATCTTAAAACTCTGATTTTATAAGCTATCGTCTGCATTGGTCGACTGATTGGTCGATGACCACTCGACCATCTCGCCTGAGTCGGAACTCCGTAATTGGTCTGCTTCGGATATTTTGATATATGTTCTCTAGGGATCTTTCCTAATATGTTGTATATACTTGTTTAGGACCTTCTTCTCAAGTTTGCCAAGATCTTACTTGATTTCTTAGGATTCTTTGCGAGTTATAAAAGGTAAGGATGGTTATTTCCTTAATTACATAGATAGCATGAATCTAGTTTCTATATTTGAATATCATTAATATGTTTCCTAAATTAGATTCTTACAATGATATACTACTGTTGCATAACTTTGATTACGGTAGCATTACTTATTCATATTGAATTGATTCATGTATGATTTACTTACCAATGTTATACAAGTGATTGTAAATATTGATTTCTTTCCATATATGGAGTTACCATATATGTGATGATATGAATTGATGCATGTGTATGCTTACGTATGGTTTGGAAAGGAGAGGTGTCCTTTTGACACTTCGTCCTTGGACTACTACGGGAATATTATGGGATATTTCCGGAGATGCCCTCTGGACACCTTCCTAAACCGTTGGATGACATATATAGGATTGTCTAGTAGTGTTTGGCTAGGATGTCCTGTTATGTCGACCCTAGTTGGAGGGGTATTGAGGCCGAGCGACCCGTGGTAGCATGGGGATTCATGGGCGCTCAAGACCGGTAACCAACCCGTGAGAGGACAGAATCACATTGTGGGGGCCATTTATTGGTAGGGTTGCATATGGTTAGACTTGGGCTCACGGGCGCTTAAGACCGGTAACCAACCCGTGAGAGGCGTGAGAGCTTCCCGTTTACCATATGTGGATAACCAATAGGGTTGATGAGTCCGTAGTCCGAGTTGGTCGGTGCCATAGGATACGCCGACTCTAGTGTGAAGGATACCGGAAGGATCGTCGGGGACGAGGAATGGAAGTATCTGGATCGACTTGATGTAACCAAGTAGAAGACTTGCATTCGGCTAGGTTTTACCCCGACATGCGCCGTGCTTATACCAAATGGTTGTGAGAGAGTGTGTTGACTTAACCCCCGCCGGTTTGTCGAGGGATGAGGACCCATTACCTCGGTCGCCCGAGATATCTTAAATGGTTGGAGGGAATCCAAGATATCTTAAATGGTTGAGGATGTGAGTGGACTTTCCTAAAGAAGTACGGTGTTATGACTTAAAGCATGTCCGCCAATAGAGACCAGCATACATAGAGTTAGATTCATTCATTCATTGTTTGTCTCATATCATATTGCATTTATGATTGTTCTGGAATCCTGCCATTTATGTTATTATGGATTTTAATCGCCTTCATCGAGTTTCTTTGAAACTCATTCCTTTATTGTACAATGTTGTTAGACTATCCCGCAGTACCGAGTACTATGACGGTCCCTATGAGGAAGCGCAAGGCGAAGAGACATATCTCCAGGAAGGTGATTGCGGTTACCACAATTACTCGAAGATCCCACGGGTGGTTATGCTCCATACGTGCTTAGTCCGACCATTGAGTGGAGGCGTCCTTGTGCTATTTATGAGATCTACACCTACAAGGATGTCGTCTACAAAGTGGAGAATAATTTAGTTACCCAATGTACTTGCTACGGGATTAGCTTTTATCTAGTTTATTCTTTAGAGCTACTTTTCCGCCGGATGTAAAGTGGGATTTTGCTTCACTTTACTTATCCGTTTGATACTCGATTATGTCTATTATTCCGATTCGTTTATGGGGGTTTTTTTTTTTTTTTTTGGTTTTTGTTTTTTTTCCCCCCCTCTTTTTTTGTTTTTTCTTGTTTTTTTTTTTTTTTATGTGGGAGGTTGATCACTCGATACCTGATCTTCGGGCTGTGGATCACACTCTCGGGTATGCCAGATAGGGTACCGGCTGGGAGGGCATGACACTTCCTGGGAAGGACCTTATATGGTTGTAAAACCGGTCGGTTCAGGAGCTTACAGGCTGAAGAACATCAACACCCAAAGAGAGTTGGATCGTTCGTGGAATGCTAGGCATCTCAAAAAATTTTATCCTTGATGATGATTTCAATTTTGTTCGTGATGTAAACATTTTCAACTCAATCAATGCAATTATTGGCTTTCAACAAATTATCTTTTGATTGGGGGGCATCATACACCACATTCAAGAACAAGATCCAACTATAAGGCATCGGATGAAAATCCGTGTGGGTCCTTCAACACGTATGGAATTTTTTCGGAATTTCTTAAGTCAAGGCATCGGATGAAAATCCGAGTGAGTTCCTTCCGCAAGGCGTCCGTTTGAAACCCGAGTAAGTTCCTTCAAGACTTATTGAATTTTCGAATTATCCTTAAGTTAAGGCATCGGTTTAAAACCCGAGTGAGTTCCTTCTACAAGGCATCGGTTTAAAACCCAAGTGAGTTCCTTCTACAAGGCATCGGTTTAAAACCCGAGTGAGTTCCTTCTTAGACTTATTGTATTTCTCCATAAATCTTTAAGTAAAGGCATTGTTCTAAACAACTAAGACCTAGTGCAACGGCGATTCAAGTGACTAGCAAAGTTCAAGATGAAGTTAACTTCTTATTTCTTCAAAAGACCAAAAGAGGCCAGACTCAATATCAAAACATAAGATTACAGAGCTGGGTACAACCTTCGGTCAAAAAAGAAAGTCATCGTCAATGATTATTAAGAAGTCATACAAGATCGGCACAACTTTGCTAGAACAAACACATGAGTCAACCATTGGTATGGATTCAAGGAAAAGAAGAGGAGAAATAAGGATTACAAAAAACATTTCAGTATGTATAAAATCCTCCGCAATTTCATACTCTTTGACCAGCTTGTCCAAGAGAAGTATGGTCCTCGACCAAACTTGCATTCAAGGCAAGCTCGTCATAATTGACTCCTTCCAGGGGAGAATAAACAGGAGAATCTTCCAGATAATGCATAATATCTGGTTCGGAAGGCGGAGGATCAATCTTATTTTTGGTTCAGTCAGGAGGAGGAAGGCCCAGGTTGGTAAATACTTCAGGATGGCAAACAGCACTGTAGGGAGTCGTATCAAAATGAGGATCCTTCCTTAATATTGATTCCCATACTTCGTTCTCACCATCCCGGTACGCCTGCAAGTTATAAGCATTCAGCATATCAACAAAGGGCTTACTGTGTAAATACTTGAAGACACAGGCTCTACGAACATCAGTTGGAAGGGATTCGGGCAAAGGAACGATAGCTTGCCTTTGAGGTAACGCTTCAGATCCTTTGGCTCCTGACTTTCCAACTCCTTGCTCCAGTTGCCGGATCTTCTCCCTGGCATCATCCCAAGTCTGACCGAAGACGATCGATCACCGAATTCTTTTCTCCTACAACCTCCCAAGCTAGTTTCCTAAGGCGAGCAATCTCAACATCTTTAGCTTCAGAGATTTCCCGAAGCCTGGAAACTTCATTGCTCAACCTATTGAGCCTAGAGACTACTTCCACTTGGTTGTGGAAGTTACTAGTAAGACTCCTTCAAACAACTTCCGAGTTAAAAGGAGCAGAAGAGTAATATTCAGAATCAAAAGATAATGAAGAAAGACTTACATCACCATTGACTTCATAAAGACTTCATCTGGAAGTTTGGAAAGAACTGCGCTCTCAGAAGTCATTCGAGCAGCAGTGCACCATTCCAACGATCTACATCAAGAGAAGGATGAGCTGCATCACTTGTCACCCGACGGCGCTTCCTAGTGGCAAAATCCTCCAACTCGAAAGGAGAGGAGGAGGATGCCAAACAAGCACTAGAATTGGAAATAGGAGCAAGACCTACTGGGACCACACCTACATCAGATGCCAACATAGTTGCCTCAGATGCCCGAAGAATCTCCTTGGGGGTGCATGAACAGTTTCTACAGTAGGGGTGTCAGCAACGCCATCAACAGTGGAGTGATCAAGATCTTCCTGGGAAGAATGAGCGATCACTTCAGGCAGAAGAGGCGTAGGGACAGCATCAATAGAAACTGTGGGAATCTGGCTTGAAGATTCACCAACAGCAGTCGCCTTATGCTTGGAGGATTCACTAGCTGAAACCACCTCACTGGGGGAAAGAGATGAGTAATCGAAAAACTCACTTGCTCAGAAGTTGATAGAGTTATTGTTGGAGTACGAGGAATACGGAAGCAAGCAGGAGGACGGAATGTCGCTTTGGCAAATCTAACTTGCAGATAGCAGGATAGATGGAGAGTACCCACGAAGGCTTTAAATAGCCTCAGGTATTAAAACGACGGTTGAGAGCTAAAGACAACCAATGGCCTAGATCGAAGAGATGCTTCGAAATCCACAACAAGCAAGATCAACGGTCAGAGGGAGGCCACATGGAAACATGTGGAAGCAAGCACCTGATGCAAAAATAACTCCAATTGTCGCACCGCCATTGTAATAATAGAAGCATTACCGATTCATTGGATACAGTGAATGGTATACCAAGGCAAGGAAATGTTTGGACTTCACAGATACCAGAAGGGAAACGTGTGGACTTTGTAGTAAATGAGGAAGCGGGAAAGATTAATGCATCTTTCCAAAACGTATCTTCATAATATCTTTATAAGATTATTATTCGTCAAAGAATGTGAAGTTAAGTGATAAGTTCTATCATTTATATTTTGATATTCAAGACAAGATTTCGATAGGAGACGAGGAAATAGTAAGGCCAACATGAAAAAGAAGTGTCTATTCATTAGCAAGGAGGTCAATCTTTACAAAAAAAGAAAAAAGATAACTCCCTAAGCCTCTTCTTCATTGTTGCCCGAGGAGCCCTGGGCAAGGGGACTTTTCTCAGGATCCTGAGAAGAGCCTTCCTCAAGATTGACGTTGTCAGAACCCTCTTCAGCAGCAGCTTGTGGCTCAGCTTGTGACTTTTCCTCTGGAAGCATCAGCTCGTTAACAAGATATGCCTCATATTGTGGGTCAGCTGGAAAAGGATCATTTTCTTCCTGAGCCCAACCTGGGAGATCCATGCCTAATTTCCCGAACACCTCTTTGTGGCACACCTCACGAAAGGGAGCAGTATCGAAGGAAGGGATTGATGCGAGAATTCTTTCCCAAACGTCATTCTGCCCCAAGCGATAAGCTTGGACGTTGTAGGCACCTAGCAGTTCGGAGAAAGGCAACCTGTTCAGGTACTTCCGAACACAATCCTTCCGAAGCTCTGGCTTGATGTGCTCAGGCTTGCTAGGGACCGCCCACTTCAGATATCTCTCGTTCTCCGCACATTGAAATTCTAGTCTGTCACCAAACAATGTGGCAGCTTCTTTTTGCTTCTTGGCCTCACGCTCGGCAGCAATGGCACGGGCCTTTGAAGAATTAAGGGCCTCCTTGAGGGAGTTCATTTCTTCCTCGTGCTTTCTTTGCAGCTCCTCGGCAGCTGCGGTAAGCCGGTCTATCTCAGAATTGGCTTTGGCCCAATTCTCTTCACAGGTTTGCAGCAAGGAGCTGTTGCAGCCAACCCGGCTCAATGCTTCCATGTGTTGATAGAAGCTCAACACAGCATTCCTAGGAAGGCATAAATTATTAGAAGAAGTCATAAGAAATTATGAAAAATTAAGTAAGCAAGAAGACCAGTACCTTGTGGATTGACTAACAAGGGCAACGTCGTCCAGGGTCTCAAATTCCTGACGATCAGAAGGAATAAGACTGAGGGAGCTCCACTCTGCAGCTTTCTCAGGATCTTGTGTTACCCTGTCGGTCAACTTCAGGGTCCACTGGGGGGTGAAGACCTCCTCACAATCCGTAGAATTCTTGGATTTTTTATGGGAAGAAGCATCAATTGTATCATGCCTCCTTTTGGTTCTGGCGGAAGAGGAGACATTAGACCTCTCCATCATCGGCTTCTTCCCTTTACTCGAAGCATCAGCCACGGGCCTGATATTCCTGATACCCCTGTAAGAGTGGTCGGGAGAGGGAATGGAAGCCTCTTGATCAACGGTCAAGGCTCTAGGCGATCGTTGCTCGGCTGTCACAACGGCCCTAGCGGCCTTCACTCGCAGGTTCTCGGGGTTCATTCTTGGAGGCACTGCAAAGAAGGGCAAGAGTTAGAATTAAAGACGTATCACTTCAGTAAATTTAAAGGATGATGGTTAGAAGCTCACAATGAGCCAAGCCTCAGTACTGAAGAATGGAGTTATACTCCACCTCAAGTCCATGTATCTCTTGATACCATGGAATGGATTTGATCTTCCTGATGGCCGCCTCGTCTTCTTTGGATAAGGGAAGGCCCCGGTTATTCTCAGAAGAAGAATTACACCGCCTCCAGACGGTCGGGAAGTTAAGATCTGATGGAGGCGCTCGACAGAAAAAGTATCGTTCATGCCATCTTTTGTGGTTAGAAGGGCAAGTTCCTTTGACAAGGATGCTGCCCCTCCAATCAAGTTCAGCCTTATTGCGTTTGGACAGAAAAACCCAGACAGGAGGATGGGAGATAGAAAGAGCATGAAAATGCACAAAAAGAGAAAGAGATGGCGTAATGCCAAGTTCAAAACACAAACCCAAGAAGCCGACGATGAGACGCCAGCTATTGGGAAGGAGCATTCTGGGACAGTTGTCCCAATGATTCAGAACGGCTGAGAACAAAGGATAGCGAACCCCGCTTTCCAATGCATCTATGTACAGAGAAAACTCACCCGAAAGGGTTGAATCAACCCTCTCATCAGGACCAGGAGCCCTAATCTGATAAGAGGAAGGAAAATCAAATTTTTGGATTGCTGAAAGGAGGGTTTCCTCCTTGAAAACGGAGGGGACAGAGCCAGGTCCGCCATCAGACCTGGAAGTTTGAGGCTGCCTAGAAGACTCAGCAGTTACCCTAAGAGTCTTGGAAGATCCAAACTCAGGAGGGACAGAAGGAGTTTTGGTTTTTCTCTCCGAACTTTTTGAGAAACTTCAGCAAATTCGCGCCAGAGGACAGTTAGGGTTTTTTTATCACTATCCGACTGTTCGGAAGGAGGAGAAGCAAAAGCTTCATTACCACTACTATTACTAACATTGGGTACCAGAGGAACCCTATCTTCCGCCATTACTTGTTGTAGTAAGGTACAAAAGGAAAAAGACCAGTAAACTTACTGATTCAGTGAAGCAAAAGCTCGAGAGCAAGAAGGCACGAAGCAGGCGACGAAGGTTCAAATTCCAGACAAGAAGAATGAAACCTACAAAGACAACGAACCGCTTTTAAAACACCCACACGAGTGTTCGGGAATCTGAACGATCGAGATTGATTCAAAATCGACGATCGAGATTAGAAGACGTTTTGAAAGTTTGAATTCACGAATCTGAAACAGGCGTTCGGAAACCGTCGCTTGGGTTACGTGAGCCACGATGGATTGACTGCAAGAAGACACGTGGCATTACCCTCACAACGCTCGAGGAAAAGTGACCACCGCATTAAATGTGATATGACATTTAATGGAGCACGCAAAGATTATTACCTGATGAAGAACCCAGTTAAAAACCAAGCCCTCGGGATCGACCTAACGCTTGGTCTGGGGGGCTCATGATATGGAGAAAATATGATCGAACCGGGTTCGTACTTGGTTTGATCCTCGACTCCAGTCGAGACAGAAGGAATCGACTCACTCCTGAGCGAACCAAATCCGTAAGATGGCTTGATGAGGAAGAAAACTTATTCAGCTACAAGCACGCCCTAATCCAACTTATGGATTAGGTTAACTACCCTAATGATGGCAGACTCAAATTGACGTCTGCGGCTAATCATTATCGAAGGGATAATCATCACATAACCTAGAGGTTATCTCAGGAGTCCTCTACTAGTCCAAACTAGTGGAAGTCTATTGCTCAATGGATCTAACTGTTAAGATCCAACGACTACCCGAAGAAGGCTCAAGTGCATCCAACGAAGGAGATTCGAAGGTACACTCTATATAAACCTCACTGCCATACGAGGTGAGGGACTCAGATTCATATACACACTGGTAGACGTAAACTATCAGGGGCTCACGATCTAGATCAGCTTTCCCAGTTTTTCATTCCTTAGCTCTGTGCTTCTAGCAGAGCCGTTTGTGATTAAGTTCATCAACTGACTTAGCCTTCGGAGGTGGACTCCCGACCCCCGCGGTCGGGCTACATCTGACGCTTTCGTTTTGCAGGTCATCACGAGAAGATCTAAGGGCTGAGCAGATTTTGGAAGCATCAACTTGTATTTAGGACATTTCAATTGTAATATTTGCATCAGATTGGGTTATTTAGGTTAATTTTAAACATTCCTACTCCCAATTGTGTAATTTTTGTTTGAAAGATCACGTGGGCTGTTTAGGTTAATTTTAATCTTAATTTTTGTTTGAAAGATCAGTCCTGGTTGCGGTTCCATTGAACTACAAATATTTATGATGAACTGTGTTGGTTCTATTGAGAAGGGGCGTCCTAAAGTCCGACCATCGGATGATTGTTGTTATCACGTAAGAAGGATTAATCTCAAATGTGTTTGTGATGATCTCGATGCAGTTCCAACACTCGACAAGGAGAAGGTGTCCTATGTTATAACAATGTGGCAAAACTATCCCTCCCGGGATCCAATGTCCAACAAGTATCTCTCTTTCCTCTATTCTTAATTCTCTTGTTTTTACGAATGATCTTGTTTGGCAACGCTGAATCTTTGCATTCATAAGGTTCTGATTCATATTGTTTTATCTGATTTTCATTTTTCTTTTAACTATTGCAGGTTGAACTATTATAGTGGCATGCGATGGAGATGAGCAATCTGATTGAGGATAGAAGCTCTGGTTTTAACTTGTTAGAATAAATGTTCCTGATGTTTATGAATAAGAAAAGAAATAAAACTTAACTGCAAGCTGGAATAAACCATTCAAGTTGATTTCGTCTTGTGTTAAGTGAAAGCTTAAGCCAGCTATTACTGATCGTGCAGCAACAAAACCATGGAAGAAATTTGGGTGCAACATTGGGTTCTAATCATGTTCATACTGCCCCCAGTAATATATGTTGAGATGATCCCATATTGAGAATTTTTCTTGGTAAAGAGCCAGTATATTAGAAGCAAAACAATCTACTACGATATACACCCATGAGGGAGAACATCCCTCAACTAGGGGGTATCTGTCAACTCAAATTGAAAAGAAATTTTCCAAGCTGGTTAACCCTAATAATTTATTCACCCAAGTCACTACTTAAGATCTACAATGAGGATTTTGTTTTTACATTGACCACCTGTCATGAATCTAACTATGTGGGTTAGAAAATTTCCTCTCCTTGTGGGTAGAGGGTACAAGATTAATACTCTGGTCCTCTTTCCTTGTGTGAAATACCAATACTTGCCCTCTCCTCGTCCCTCAATTTTTTAAAGTTCCCCAAAGAGACACCTTTGGCCCTCTTTTGTGTGTAAAATACCAACACTTGATCCTCTTTCCATGTGATTTCATTACTCTGCCCCCCAAAGATCGAAATATCGTCACCAAGAAAGAATTTGCAAAGAGTCACCTAGAAACAGTGAGGGAAGACCAAGGTAAAGTTTCAATTTTCTTTTAAAGAAAAAAGTATGAAAAATAAGTTTTTTTTTGTTTTGTTTTTGATCTAAGGTTCATCCGGGCCAGCCTACGTGCACCACAACTACATCCTTAGGGGAGCCGTTATATAATTAATATAGAAGAGACTTCGCCCCTGGCCCCCGAGGGGATTCGAACTCTGACCTCCTATGTAGAAAGCGTTGGTCTTTTGCCAACTAAACCACCCCTCGGGTTTATGAAAAAGAAGTTTTGATTCATCATTTTTCCTTACCACATGCATATCAAGACGGCACAAGCACACAACACAGCCATTGTCAGATAACTCAACAATTCTTGAAGGATAATTTTTTTTTTTTAAGTTGTTAGTGACAAGGATATGACCATCAAGATGAGCCTTCTTCTTCATGTTGTCTCTCTCGCTGTTGAAGAAGAGGGATGTAAACGAAGTATCAAAAATAATGAATAAAGGATCACATGGACCTCTGAAGATCTTCATATTTTGTTGGAAATTTTTTATTCGAATGAGCAATTGATATCCTTAGTTCTGCCACCACTGGTATGTGTAGAGACAAAAAGAATAATAAAATAAAACTTCATTTGGCTAAAGCTTGGAGATACTATAATTCTATTGCTTTCAATTATTGCATATTAAACTTGCTTCTTATAGACCAAAACTTGCTTGTTGGGAGTGGGATCAAAAGATTAAAATGTAAAATTTAAAAGAAAACAAGAAGAAGAAACAAATTTTATGGTCTTTCTTTGAGAATAGAATCTAAACCAGTGATAACGTTTCCACCCGCCATAGGAACTCTTCGGTTTGACCGCCCATGGCTGCCATTCCAACACCACAACTTTGATTTCTTCATCTTCCTTGGTGATAGTCTTCTTCAAAAAACCATCATTGTCAGATTCCATTGTCGGATTCCATTGTCGATGGTGAACCCTTTTCACCAAAAATCTGTTAGGGATATGGATGCACAACCACGAACAGAGAAGAACCACAAGTAAAATACACAAGAGGGATTTAACATGGTTCGGCAAAACTTGCCTACGTCCATCAGAGAGAAAATAAATTTTACTATTTCAGAAAACCTCACACAACTCTCACACCCACAAAGTGTTACCCTTTGCTTCTCCCCTTCTTCTAGGTTATCTCACAAGGACTATTTATAGAGAAACCAAAATCCCTAATCCCAATATAATTACAATTTTAACATAGTACTAGTAATTGACCCAAACCCTGTTTCAATTACAAATACAACTATAACTATAATTACATGGATCCACAGAATACAACACCCCGGACCCAACAATCTCCACCTTGGCTTGAATTCTGCAAACCACCTTGAAGAAAACCGTAGATGATGTCTCTCTGCAATCACCCGTCTTTGTGTATCAACCACACCATTCCACATGGCCCACATCCCCTCTAGGGATGCTTTCGTTTCCGCCATCACTAAACCAGCATGACGCACACCCACCCACCTGGGGTGTCCCATACAGCTCATCACCGCTATACGGCGTGACATAGCTCCATCTCTCCTTTTTGTCACATCCGGCTCCAAGAGATCACTGCCACTCACCAAATCGAAAGCAAAAGTAACTCACTTCTTTCCAGATTTTCCCTTGTTTTACGCCTGAACAACCTGCAAATTCTGTCTACCTGTACCCCTTGCCTAACTGTCAACTGGAGCTCCACCTGTTTCAACACTCCCTACAAGCCTGTACAACTTACTAATCATCTTTCCCCACATCACAACCATGGATCCCCTTGAAACCTTGAGAACTCCACCTTCAGATGGCCATCTGAAACCTTTAGAATCTAGTGTACTCAATGAAATCAGATTCTTCCTTAGATCTGGCACATGTCTAACCCAGTCAAAGTTCACACAATCCCATCAAACATGCAAATCCGCACAGTCCCAACTTCGACAACCTTGCTATTTACATTATTTGCCATCTTGACAGTACCACCTTCACATGCATGATATGTAGCAAACTTATTCCTGACTGAACACATGTGAAAAGAACACCTAGAGTCTAAAATCCAATCTGAAGTATCCAAACTTGATGATGAAGTCAGAAGGACATCATCTCCTCCATCATCGCTCCATAAGACAACAATAGATGATTCATCACTCTCCCCGTCCTTCCTTTCCTATCCTCCTTACGCCTTGGACAATCTTTCTTTAGATGATCTTCCTCTTTGCAATAGTAACAAACTACTTTGCAACCAACAAACTTTGAGTGACCCTTTGACTTGCTAGACTCCTCCATTCTCCCATTTGATCTTCGTTTACTATGACCACCCCTTACAACCAAGGCATTACTTTCATTTGACTCCCTATCACCACTATTATTCCACCATGTTTCATTCATTAGCAACGTAGTAATAACATCGTCAAGTTTCAAAGTATCCTCACCAAAAAGTAATGTGGTCATAATGTGATGAAATGACTAAGACAATGATGCCAACAAGAGTAACGCCTTGTCTTCCTCCTGGATCTCCTCATCAAGAACCGACAACTCTGTCAAAATCCTATTGAACTCATCCAGGTGGTTGTTAAAATTTGTTCCCTCTGACAACCAAAGGCCATATAACTGTTTCTTTAAAAACAACCGATTTGTCAACAACTTGGGCTTGTACCTGCTCTCCATCTTTGCCCAGACTTCCTCCGCCGTCCCGATGACTTCATGAAGAACATTATCCGCAAGATACAACTGGATCATACAATTTGCTAGGTCCCTCAACTCTTGCCACTCGTCTTCCTTCGTTGCCTCTGGCTTTTCTGATTTTTCTCTGATAGCCTTAATAGTCCCTTCCTACATAAGGATGTTCTTCACCCATTGTTGCCACAACGTGAAATCGTTATGGCCATTAAAAAGTTCTATGGAGAAATTTGAACTCTTCACCACCATCTGATTTGTGTCCTTCACACTCGTCATCAACCTAAAAGACATGTCCTTTGATCTCCGTATGAACTTACAAAATTAATACCAACAGAGAGAAATCTCCTTGATCCGTCATTTCCACTGAGTTCAGAACGCCCCAAAACCTTAAGACCACTTAACTCCATACAAAATCCTATGAAACAACCTGTATGGTATCGATTCGATAATAAAAAAACAAAAAAAATTATCTTTCCCTTTTTTCGTCTTTTCCACCACCAAACTTTTTTTTCTCTCCTTTACGGTTCTTGTTCCACATTCCAACTCGCTTTCTCAACTTTTTTTTGTTCAAACCAATGTAAAATCTTTACTTTAAAACCACCTTTAAAAAAAACTTCAAAATTCCTTTTCTTCCTCACGGTAAACACCAGATTGATTTCTTCCTTGACCGCGCAATTTTTTTTCACCCCCGATCTTAAATCAAGATCGTCTTTCTCTCCTCTTTTTTTCACCGATCCAATCTGAACAAAGCACAAGAAAAAAGAGAGAAAAAAAAAACTTCATGATTCTAGTCGTACCTTCAATCAATCCACCGAAGCCTTCTTTGTTCTCTTGGCATCTATCATCTTCTTTCTGGATCTTCGTACACTTCCGGCGACGATCCACCGAATCTTGCTCTGATACCACTTGTTAGAGACAGGGATGCACAACCATGAACATAGAAGAACCACAAGAAAAATACATAACAGGGATTTAACATGGTTAGGAAAAACCCTGCCTACGTCCACCAGAGAGAAAAGAAGTTTTACTATTTCAGAAAACCTCACACCACTCTCACACCCACAAAGTATTACCCTTTTCTTCTCGCCTTTTTCTAGGTTATCCCACAAAGACTATTTATAGGGAAACCTATAACCCTAATCCCAATAAAATCAACTCAAACTAGAGAAATTTTTTGTTGTGATCACACACCATCTTTTTATCAAAATTTGGCTCAATTTATGTGCCTATTGATTTTTTGGCGATGGAATTATTTTTTTCCTTCTTCTTTAGTGGGAGTGGTTTTTGGCGATGGTTTTGGCGTGAACGGGCTTTTTTTTCTTTCTTTTTTTATTTTTATTTTTTTCTCCTGTGTATGCATGGTCGTCGATCCCTAAACCTTGACTTGGCCCCACTTGACTTGGCCATCCTTATAAGGCAAAGAACCATGGCAAACAATGAGCCTCCAATGAGGCCCTTGAGTGAGCATTTCATTCCTATGACATATACTTCGATTTCTTGTATTAAGTTGCTTGACATAGATGCAACTCAATATGAGATCAAGTCTAGTGTGATTCAAATGCTACCATCTTTTTATAGAATTTCCAATGAAGAGCCTTATAAGCACTTAGATGATTTCTAGAGGTATCCTCCACGGTTAAAATTCAAAACCTCTCAGTCGATGCTTTAAGGTTACTTCTTTTCCCATTCTCCCCTAAGGATAAAGCTAAGCATTGGCTTCATTCCTTGGACAATGTTAAAATTTCCAATTGAACAAAAATGCAACAGGAGTTCCTTAAAAAATTCTTCCCCGTTGGTCGTACTAATAGCCTTAGGAGAGCAATAACGAGTTTCTCCCAACAAGAATGAGAACAATTTCATGAGGCATGGAAATACTTAAAGAATTACTTAGGAAGTCCCCCACCATGTCGTTCCTAAATGGAAATTGGGCAACCAAAGAAGAGTGGTTTCTATGAGACCAATCCTACTGTTGAGATGAGAACCAAGGTTGACTTACTATCCAAGAAATTGGATTATCTCTTGTCATTAGGAGAACAAACCCATCTCCATTTCCTAAAAGTTTCTCTCCACCTAATCAGACTAAAGCATGTGCTTTATGTTCTGGCCTTTCCCACAATGTTACTAATTGCTTTTTGGCTTCACAATAGCTTGAGTTCGTTCAAAAGCATGCACATTTGGCCTAAGGAGTCTCAAAATCTAGTAGTAATCCATATTCTAATACCTACAACCTAGGATGAAGAAACCACCCTAATTTTTAATGACAAAAACCCAATGCCCAATCCCTCTAATCATCTACCCTATAGACCTCCATTTAGTATGCTATATAATGCCTATACGAGTGGGCAACCATCAGCTCACCAACCCTCACAGAATTTATCATTTGAGGATAAGGTACTGAAGGCGCTTCGTGAACTAGAGCAAAACACTCAAGTGTTGCATTGTCATTCTTAGTCCATTAAAAAATTAGAAACCCAACTTGGTTAACTAGTTGATGTCATCAATAGGAGGAAAGTTGACCAGTTACCTAGTCAGCCAATAGGTAACCCTAATAATCAAGTTAGGGCTAGGAAAGAACAAGTCCATGCAGCCTTTGTTGTGACACGTAGTGGGAATGAATTATTCATCTTTGCCTACTCCTAAGTCACTACCCATTGATCTTGAGAGCCGAGTAGAGGTTAATTTGACTTGTGAGAATGATGATATTAGACATGAGCCTAGTAAAGAGACACAACCTATGAATGCTCCTCATTAATTTTCTGGCAAGGGGTTGCACATTCTGATTGTGGAGGATCCTACTTCTAAGTCTTACACTCCAAAAGCCCCTTTCTCTAAAGCTCTTAAAGTCCTCAATTTCAGATTCTAGAAAAAATGTTGAAATGCAAGAGATGATTGACTTGTTCCAACTAGTTCGTATAAATCTCTCACTATTGGATGCTATCAAGCAAGTCCCAACTTATGCTAAATTCCTAAAAGATTTATGCACCCAAAAACGTAAGTTGAGAGCCCAGATTGTAACATCCCCCCAGCTGGCATCCATCCACCCGAATACTCGGGGGAGTGATCCACAACCCAAAAAATCAAGTCTTAGACTATCATAAACCAATCCACACAATAGACTAACCATGAGCAAGAACAAATTAAAGATATAAATATAATTAAGAAAATAAATCAATATCAAGGTTCTCAGAAGGATCTCAAACTAAATTAGAGTGTAGAAGCAATGACATGACTAAGCAAACTACTGGAAAGGGAAAAGTACAATCAAAACTCCTAAAGGTTACATCAGGTACGTGTCCTTAAGTAATATATAATTTCGAAACTCAAAAATCTCTATATCATGAATGGTATAAATCAATTCATGAGTCGCACTAATTCTTGTAAGTGCAGTCGTGACATGGACATCATTTACCATAAAAATCATAGTCCCTAAAATCTTGTACACTGTACGAATCGGTTGTCGGTGTCTCATGTTCTTGAATTGCTATGCCATCTGGATATGCTTCAAAGTCTAAAGCCACAAATTCCCGAAGGGTGAGCTTAAAAGAATTCAGTGAGTAGTTCACCAACATAAAACCATGATCACAGTTTAAGTCAAAACATCATATAGTGCATCAAGACATGAAGTGGAATGCAACAATGCTACAATACTTTAACGGATGCTAGTGTCTATATGGTAGACATGCATTAAGATAGAACACCAGCCTCCTCTGGGTAGGTCTTATCACTTTAATTTCTCACGGGTTGGTTACAAGTCTTGAGATCCCAGGTAAGGGGTAAAGGGATCCCTCTCAAACTATCATTATGGTTGGGGTTCAGGTCACCACTCTCTCACCACATCATTGGCATGAGTATTGGCATGTGTCAGGGATGTATCTAGCCAAAAGCAACTCATCTACTTAGTCACATCAACTTAAGTTTAGATACCTCCACTCATGCATCTCAAACTCTTGGTTCAACATCCTCCCCTACTAGAGTCAGCATATCCTATGGCTCCAACAAACTTAGACTATGCCTCTTCTTAACCCTATTGGTCATCCACATATAATGGGCGGTAAGCTTTTATGTCCTCTCACGAGTTGGTAACTGGTCTTGAGCACCCTTGAGCCCAAATCTACTATATGCAACCCTACTTATAATGGCCCTCACACTATAGTTGTGTCCTCTCACAGGCTGGTTACCAACTTTAGCACCACCACCCCACAATGCTGCCATAGATCACCAGACATCAATACCCATGCCGATAAGGTGTGATATGATGGGGTACCTAACCATACTCTTTTAGGCCTCCTAATCATGGCAGACAATAACCGTGAAAAGTGTTGGGGGCATTAGAGGATAGTGTTTCATACCACTTCCACTAATATGCCAAGCCAGGAGCATCCCAAATAGGTTTCCCCAATTCATAATCACAACAACAACAACCTCCCACAAGAAGTAAAAGGTTCAGATCAACATTCATAGTCCACAATCCAATTCAAGTCCATAATGCATCATGTTTTAATCCATACATCAATATCATAAACAATCATCTTGTATTCTGTAATTTCAGAACATAATCATCATTCCTAAGTCTTATAATAGTAGCATGTGTATCCATATGAAAGTTTTAAATCAAATAAGAAAGTGCCAATGGTTATGTGCAAGCGAACTTCTTCACCTTGCTATTGATTTGCAACTTTGAAGAGTAAGTCAAAGAGTATGTTCATGTTCCCAAAAAGTCCTATTAACACGCTAGTTCAAAGTTAGAAATAACCATAGGGGTTCTATATCGGAAAGGTAAACAAAAGATCAACACTGTAAGGGGTGGTTGGTCGAGGTGAGGCAATCAACCAGGTAAAATTAGATTTTCTTTGAATTAGGTTTTGTTCAATTCAATCTTATTAACTTAGCCTTTTAGTTCCCCTAATTCAACCTTGTACTTTTTGCTAGCTAGATTAGTATATGACTTTATTTTTGATTGATTAGCGATACAATCAATGGTCTTGTTGAAGTTAAAAGTAGATTTAGTTATTGTCTTACGAAAAAAAATCTTGTTTTTGTATAATGTTCTTGGAAATTTTACGGTCATCCCAAGATAGTTGGTGAAAAGCATGAAGACCCCAAAGAAAAATCCTAACTCGGTAATGTGAGGAAGAAATTCATTTCTCAACTAAATAAATTTTGAAAATTGTTAGTTTGTTGTATCTCAAAGTTTGTAATTAATTTGTACTTATGAAAATTGTAATTTATTAATTTGATCTTGCAATTTTTACTTGATAAGTACAATATAAATTATATGATGAATAACATTGAAAACTGATTCTGAAAATCATACACATGTTTCCTATTGTTTCATGGATGGTAATGTCATTTCATTTTTAATGGCTAATTAGTAACTTATGGACTAAGGAGGAGAAGACATTAATATAAAGGTACATCACATACCTGCCCTCTTAGTTGACCAACTGGAAGTTGAATTACCTAGCGAGAATCCCTCGTGCTAATTTTATAGTTAGATTGTTTTTTTCGTGCTAAATATTTTTTTAATACTCGTAAGTACCTTCAACTAGGAAAATATTCTACTATAAACCTCAAATTACTTTCAATTATCCTAGTAATTAACACTCAAAATCACCCTTAATTAGTTTTATTGTTAAAACCTCAAAATACCCCTCTAAAAAAGATCATATTTTCAACTCCATTCTTCTTCAAACTAAAATACCAAAAATTTAGGTTGATGGACTGAGTTCTTTTCTTCAACCGAAGTGAAATAGGCCTTGATTTGTAAGAATCTACTTATTATTGTCGTCTCAAGCACTAACTAGAGCCACTGCAATGGTTTCAGACATGGTGGGAAGCCCTGCGTCTTCGCAAGCTAGCAAGAAGAGCTCCCTGTTTTGGTGGAACTAGAGAACGACTATATTGGAATTCTCAAGATGTTCTCCTTATTCCAACGTTTCTTCTATTAAGAAATCCTCCTCTAGCGGAAATCCTTTGGTGAATGCCATCATAAAGGTCGCTGAAGTGCTTTGGTCTGTGGTTTAATCCACTAGAACCAACATTACCTATATAAAAACTCCTTTTAGTAATTACTTCCTCTTTTTCTTCACATTTACACCATCAAAACCTTTGAGGGTTTCGAAAAGAACTAAATCCATTAATCTGAATTCAAAGTGTGATGCGTCCAAAATCCGCTCAGCCCTTAGATCACGTAAGAATGACCTGCAAAACAATCGTCAGATGTGGCCCAACCGTCGGGGTCGGGAGTCCACCTCCGATGGCTAAGTTGCTTGATGAACTGATCACAAAGGCTCTGACTAGATGCAGAGCGAAAGTAAGAATACGATAATTGGGAATAAGATTTAGATACCTTCTTCGTACGTTGGTGATGTCTTATATAGAGTTTACCTTTGAATCCCACTTGTTGAATTCGTATGTGTCTTCTTTTGATGACCATCAGATCCAGACGATTAACGGATAACTTCCTCTGATCGCATGATCTTGATGCTATGGCCATGGTCGTTATCCAAGCTAGCACGATCTTTCGTTCCGCGAGAGTTGATAATCGTCACTTTGACCAGTTATACGTCCCAGAAATCTCGGACTCATGCATACCTGCTGATAGCCGATGTTTCTTCCTGAACACACCATCTCTGAACCCGGTTGATTCTAGTTTGAATCGGTTGATTCGTCCCCGACCGGAGTCGAGGGTTAAACCACGGGCGGACCCGGTTCAACGATATTTTTTCCCATATCACGAGTCAAGGCTCCAATGCGGCTATTGGCCATATCGAGATCTTTCTTAAGACGCCCGACCGAGGCGTTTTCCTCTTCGAGCGCTGCCATTTCTTTCTTCAATTGGGCAAATTCAGAGTTCGCCGATCTCGCCTGCTCCTCATAATATTGAAGTCGGGTGAAGATCTCGCCTGCTCCTCATAATATTGAAGTCGGGTGAAGGTACAGCCCACTCGGTTCAAAGCCTCCATTTGTTTATAGAAATTCTCCACAGCAGTCCTAGTAAGAGGAATTGTCAAAAACTCTAAAGGATACTATAATTAGAAAGTTGACAATCCAGAAAAGACAATTACCTGGTAGAAGTACGAACAAACGCATCGTCATCGAGGGCTTCGAAGGCCTGACGGTCGGCTGGCACCAGACAAAGTGAACTCCACTCAAAGGCTTTCTCAGGATCGATCGTAACTCGATCGGACGGACTCAAAGTCCATTGGGGAACGAAGACCTCCGATTCCTGGGTCTTCTTTTGCTTCTTCGGGATAGTGGCGTCGATTGGATCATGCCTCCTCTTGGTTCAGACAAGAGGAGGGATGACCTCATCCTCCTCGGTAGGCTTCTTTCCTTTCCCCGAGCCTTCACCTACGTGTTTTGGTATTCTCAAGCTTCGAACAGGCAGCTTTGGGGTAGGGGAGGAAGCTTTCTCAGCAGCAGCCCTCCGAGCCTCTGTTACTACTCGAGGAGATCTTCTCTTAGCGGCCTCAATTCCCTTGATTGCATTGGCCCAAATGGCCTCTGTGTTAACCCTCGGAGGCACTGCAGGAGAGATAGAATTAGAAATCTCAAAGAAATCAGATAATGATCGGGAAAAACATGAAGATTAGGAAGCTCACACTTGGCCAACCCCCAGTACTGAAGGATGGTGGTGTATTCCATCTCCAAACCATGGATCTCTTAGAACCACAAGATTGACTTGATCTTTTTGGCAACAGCTTGTTTGGCGTCGTTCAAAGGAAGAACGCGATTAACATCGGTATAGGAATCATTCTGATTCCAACTAATTGGGAAGTTCAAATCTTTCTGGCGCTCAACATAAAAAGTACCATTCGCGCCACCCTTTATGGTTGGAAGGACAAGTACCCCTAGCTAGGATACTGCCTGACCATCTAAGCTCGGTCTTGTTACGCTTGGACAGAAAAACCCAACCTGGAGGGTTGGATTGAGACAAAACGTAGAAATGTACAAAAAGTGCAAGAGAAGGTTCAATGCTAAGTTCGAAGCATAAACCAAGGAAGCCAACAATGTGATGCTCGCTATTGGGGAGAAGCATTCTGGGACAAATCTCCCAGTGATTCAAAATGGCAGAAAATAATGGATTGAAAAAAGGAAATCGGACTCCACTCTCTAGAGTTTCCAGATACAACGAGAATTCGCCATGAAAGGTTTGAGTCAGCCCTCTCATCAGAGTTGGGAAGTCGAAGAAAGTAATCGGAAGGAAACTCATAGTGCTGGAATGCCGAAGTCAACTCAACATCGGTATATTTGGAAACATAAAAACCAGGGTTTTCTTCGGATCTTTTGGATTGTTGAGGAGCCTTTGAGGGTTTAAAGGGTTTGGAATAGAGAGGAAGGGTTAGTACTTCAATCTCTTTCCTTTGGCTCACCTCATCAAACTCACGCCAAGCCTCGGTCAGTTTCTGTTCCTCATCGTATGATTGTTTAGCGGCAACAGAGACAGTAGTCTCCCCACCAAAACTACCCTGATCGGCATAACATTCAGGAGAGCCTTCGTCAGAAGTTCTACCACTTCCCATCACAGAGAGTCTGGTTGTGACTTTTAAATCAGAAAAGAAACAAATGCGAAAGTGAAAAGAGTAGTTAAAGCAAGAAAAGATGGCAAGAAAGTTACTAAACTTACTTGTTCGTCGGAGTAAGTGGCTTGGAAGCAGAAAGATAGCTAGGGCACAGAGAAGACGACGACGAGTTTTCGAGTTGCAGATAAGAGTGAAATTTGAAAAAGCAACAGGCGGGTTTTAAATGGGCCAGCCTATAGACACGTGTATGATCAAGATCAGTTCAGTTTGACAATCGCGATAGGCGACAGTTTGAAAAGGCGAAAATGAATCGAATCAAAGCTGACGTTTTGAGGAATCGTCGTTTTGAGTTCAAAGGAATGATGTTTTCGGCTGTGACAAACACGTGGCGACTCCCGCGTGAAAGTTGAAGACGTTCGTGTACCTCAAAGAGAGTGATGACACAGCAGCATTAAATGCGACTTGACATTTATGAGAGCAAGCGATCGTTCAGATTCCTTGTTCGATTACCACCCTTAGTTCAAACCATACCAAGCCCTCGGCTATCACATCCCACCCAAATACACCCAGCCTATACCCTATTTGGGTTACCCGGGGGAGTGATCAATAGCCCTAAAGATCAAGTTTAGGAATGATCATATCTATTTAGCACAATAACATAATCAAAAGCAAGAACAAATCATTGTATTCTAATAAGTTAATAATAAAAATCAAGAAAAGATCTCAGAAGGATCACTAAGAATATCAGAGTGCGAATTAACAAGATACCAAATTAAAAGACAACTGTAGAGTATAGCGGAAATATACTCCACAACATATGTGGAAGGTAGATCAAAATCTAAGTAAAGCTCTAAGCTAATACAAGTAAAGTAAAAGATAAGTCTAGAAGAAATAAGAGAAATCTAATCCACAACTTCAGTCGGCTCTTCTTCATCTTCTTCACCTTGCGCTTCCTCATACGTACCGTCATAGTAATTCGAACCTGTAGAGAAGTCTAACAAAAGATATGGTACAAAAGGAGTGAGTTTCGAAAGAAACCCAATAAGGCAGTTAAATCCATAATAACATAAATAACAAGATTTCAAAGCAAAACATGAATGCAATATGGTATGAGACAAACAATGAATGTATGAATCTAACTCTAGGTATGCTAGTCTCTATTAGCAGACATGTTTTAAGTCATAGCACCATACTTCTTTGGAAATGTCTCATCACACAACGCCTTTTGGTAGTGGGTCCGGCATCCCTCGGAACATTCCATGGCTGGGGTTTAGGTCACTTCTCTCTCACATCACCATTGGTCTAAGTATTGGTGCATGTCAAGGTAAAACCTAGCCAAATGCAAGTCTTCTACTTAGTTATATCAACTCAGTTTTAGATACGTCCATTCCTCGCCCCTGGCGATCCTTTCCAGTATCCTTCACACTAGAGTCCTCATAGTCCCTGACTACGGACTCATCAACCCTATTGGTCATCCACATATGGTAAACAGGAAGCTCTCACGTCCTCTCAAGGGTTGGTTACCGGTCTTGAGCGCCCATGAGCCTAGGTCTATCCATATGCAACCCTACCAATGAATGGCCCCCACAATGTGATTCATGTCCTCTCACGGGTTGGTTACCGGTCTTGAGCACCCATGAATCCCCATTGCTACCACGGGTCATTCGGTCTCAATACCCTTCCGACTAGGGTCTGATACAACGGGACATCCTAACCAAACACTACTAGACAACCCTAGGTATGACAACCAATAGTTTAGGAAGGTATCAAAGGGCATCTCCAGAAACATCCCATAATATTCCCGTTGATGTCCAAGGACAGAAGTGTCAAAAGGACACCTCTCCTTTCCAAACCATATCTAAAGAGTCACAATCATCAATCAATCATATCACAAGTATAGTAACTCCCCAGATGGAAAGTAATGAAGAACATGATCCAACTCATATATAATTGGCAAGTAAAGTCATACATAAACTAAATGATGTAAACAATTAATGCTATTGTGATTAGAGTAGTTGCATTAGTAGTACATCAATAAAAGAATCTATTTATGGAAATAAATAAAAAAGATTCAAATATGGAAACTAAATCATGCAACCTATGTAATTAAAGAAATAACTATCCTTACCTTATATAACTTGGAGGGAATCCCAAGAATCAAGGAGAATCTTCCCAAAGTTGACAAGGTCCTAAACAAGTATATATATCATATTAGGAAAGAAACCTAGAAGGTAAGAGATCAAATCATCCAAAACAGACCAAATATGAGGTTGCTGTCCTCATTGGTCGATTGATTGGTCTACTGACCCAGTCGACCAACAGGGTCGGTCAGTGACAGACAAAAACAGGGATTTCTGATCCTAAATCCGAATTTTGTGATTCGAATTGCCACCAAACAAGAAAGGAATTATCATGATAGTATTCTAGTGCTAAGGAACAAACCTAATACTATCATTAATCAAAAATCTAAAGACACAAATAAGGAAACAAAACTTACCATAAATGTATCATTCATGGTTTTCGAAGAAAGCATGGTATGATCAAGAAGAAAGAACTAGCGATTGATAGGTTACAACTTTTGTAAAGTAAACAAAGCGATTGACTACTAATATGATCAATAAAACAGATCTAAGAAGATCAAAATTTTAATCAAAAGATGAACGAAGACAAGATCATGATTTAGATCATGATTCCTTCAAAAGCTTGCAATAATCATGATTAAGATTATTGCATTAGCCATTAATCCTTAGGAAATCATGAGAGACGAGTAGAGGGATGCTTGCAACAGAGAATGCAACATCTTCTCTACTGTCTCAGCCCAAAAAGGAAAGAAAATCAGAGATAGAGAAGAAGATGAGAGTGTAACATACCTTTCGATGCAAGAAGAGAAGAAACGCAAGAGTCCTTGCAAGAATCCAACCTTGGATGCAAAAGAAATAGTTGAAATGGAGCTTTGGCTTGTTCCAGAGGCTTAGGAGGTAGAAAATACGAAGTAGACTCAAGATTAGACTTAAATAGAGCAAGCAAAGACCTAATCAGCAAAACAGATCTCATTGGTTGATTGATTAGTCTACTGGCCCCAATTGACCAATCAGTCGACCAATGGAGACAGCAAGGTACATAAATGCATTGTTTTGGTCATAACTTCTTCGTTTGAAGTCTGATTGATCCGAGATTCGAAAGGGAACTTCACACAAACATACTAAGACTATCTAGCATAAATTGGACGTCATCCATGGTCCAAAAATCAGTACTTTATAAATTGGGAACATGAGTTTCTAAATTGGAAACAACATGGTACTCATAGCAAACTCACCATGGATTCAAGGGAAGAGAATTAGAGAGAACAAGGCTTCACTCTAATAGAATATCAAAACATATCAGAGGCAAGAATAACTAAATAGAAAATAAAAAGAATACTAATCCTAGAATGAGAGGAATCAAAAATAGAAACTTATTAGAATGCTTATATCAATGATCAACATAGAATGCTATACTTGTGAAACCCAGCCCTAACCCTGACCCGGAAACCCTATTGTTTGTAGGTCCAACAACCCGAAGTAAGGCAAGAAGTCAACTTTGGGCCATTTCAGTTGAAGACTTGATGGCTGGAGTGGAATCCTTGAGTATGGATGTTAGTGTCCCTTCTATGGAAACTGCACACTGATGAAGATTGGATTAGTTGATGGACTTGGAGTGCTCTCTGTATTGGTTCAAAGGCATTTCTACCTACTAGGTATGTCACTTTAGGTGTGTGCAAAACCCCTTGATGTTTGGACTTGATCTGAGCCTTCAATTCCCTATTTTGAAGTTGTTGTTCTAATTGGTCGACTCATTGGTCGACTGGACCAGTCGACCAATCAATCGACCAATTGATTCTATTTTTGAAATTTGAATCGTGGCTACTCTATTTAAGTCTAATCTCGGGAATACTCCGCCTCATCTGCCTCCTAAGCCTCTGGAACAAGTTAGAACCCTAATCTAATCGCTTCCCTTGCATCGTTGGTTGATATCTCGCGAGAACTCAAGCAATCCTCATCCTCCTACATCAAAGGTATGTGTATGATCTCTTTCCTCTCTATCTCTGATTTTTCTTTTCTTGAATCTGTTCTTGATTGAGATCAGGAAGATGATGCTGCATTCTTGCAACCATCTATTCCATGATCTCATCATGTTTCTTGAGATCTATGATCATCATCATGATCTCAACCCTTGCCAATTGAATCTTGGAAACCCTAACCCTTGAAACCCTAACCTTGTGTGGTCATCAGGGGAACCTTTTGGTAAACCCCCATGTGAGGGAAACCTCATGGGTAATGTGGAGGTTGGTCTAAATTCAATATTCTTAAATTCTTCTTGTTGTAATTGGCCTATCATCAATTCCCTCCCTCCTGTGATCTCAACCTTTTTCATAGGAGCCAAAAAGGGTGAACTCTAATTTCTTGGGTAAGATCAAGAACCCCTATTTTGATCATGTTAGAAGACTCTCACTTTATTTTCCTTACTAGAATTGTAACCTATTAATTTTATTTCCTTACCCTTGATCATATTATATTTTTCCTTCATAATCTATGTTTAACCTAATTAGGTTAACTTTCTGATTCCTGAGTTGTGACCTGAAAACTTGATTTGATTAATGGTTTGTTGTCTTCTATAGACTTAGATGTTTTCATTAAAATTTCCCCCTTATTTTGTACCCTTTTGAACCACCAAATTCGGATTCATATTCTAAAAATTCTGATTTTTGAAGGCTACTGTCTCTGTTGGTCGACTCATTGGTCGACTGGGGCAGTAGACCAATCAGTCGACCAATGGGTACAGCAACCCCATTCTTGGTCTGTTTTGATTGAATTGTAATCTTTCCTTCCATGTATCTTCCTAACTCATAGTATACACTTGTTTAAGACTCTTTTCTCAGGTTTAGTCAAGGTCTTACTTGATTCTCTAAGTTCCTTTGCGAATTAGAAGGTAAGGACAGTTATTTCCTTAACTACATAGATTACTTGTTCTCTGGTTTCTACTTTGTGAAACTATGAGATTACCTACTGTTGTTGTACTTTAATTCTGATCTCCTACTGTGAGAACAGTAGCACTTGTTTATATCATCTTTTTCATTATTCATGTTATATGAATCACTTATTACTGCTTAATCTAATTTTGCTTTTACATTCTCTTTTATATGATGAACTACTGGTTGTGTATGTCATGGCTGATTTGAGAATGTGTTTGATTAAGTTTGGTTTGGGATTGGGAGGTGTCCTTTTGACACTTCTGTCCTTGGACATTATCGGAAATAGTATGGGATGTTTCCGGGGTTGCCCATCGATGCTTTCATGAATCATTGGTTGTCATACCTAGGGATGTCTAGCAGTGTTTGGCTAGGTTATACCCCTGTTATATCAGACTCGATTCGGAAGGGTATTGAGACCGAACGACCCGTGGCAGCAATGGGGATTCACGGGCACTCAAGACTGGTGAGTTATATCCGTGAGAGGACGGGAATCACATTGTGGGGGCCATTTATTGGAGGGTTGCATATGGCTGGACTTGGGCTCATGGGCGCCCGAGACCGGTGAGTTATATCCGTGAGAGGACATGAGGCTTCCCGTTTACCATATGTGGATAACCAATAGGGTTGATGAGTCCATATTTGAGAGAGTCGGATACGCTGACTCTAGTGGAAAGGATACCGGAAAGGATCCCGAGAGGGGAGGAATGGAAGTATCTGGACCTGACTTGATGTAACTGACTAGATGACTTGCATTGGGCTAGGCTTTTCCCTGACATGCGCCGGTACTTATGCCAAATGGTTGTGAGAGAGTGTGTTGACTTAATCCCCTACCATGGTTTGTCCAAGAGGGATGCCCAAACCCACTACCAACAGGAGCCATATGCGTGACCTACCCAGAGAAGTACGGTGCTATGACTTAAAGCATGTCTTCCATAGAGACCAGCATACATAGAGTTTAGATGCATACATACATTACTTGTTTCATATTGCATTGCATCTTGTTATGGTTTGCTTCCATGTTATTTATGTTGTTATGGATTAACTACCTTACTGAGTTTCTTCGAAACTCATTCCTTTTGTACATTGTTAGACTATTCTACAGGTACTGATTTCTATGGCGAACAGTAGGATGAAGCGCAAGACGATGAAGCGTACTACACGCAAGGTGTTGGCAACCATCAAGATTACTCTGATGATCCCTCAGTTGATCAAGATGCATACTACGATTAAAGACAACGTATACGTGGAACGTCTCAAATGGATTGATGAAGTCCACTATTTTGAAGACGTTATTTATAGAATAGAAAACCCTGATGTTAGATTTTTCTCTTAGTTCCATTGTTTTAGATATTATTTCTTTTAGACTTACATTTTGCGTTCCGCTGTATTTTGTGGAGTGAGTTTCCGCCTCACTCTACTTCTTTTGATGTGATTACATCTGGTATCATTTTGCACTCTAATTATATTGATTATTCATTTCTTACCTTTAATCTTTTGTTATAATATTTAAACCCTGATTATTTCCTATTTATGATTATGTAACTGTATATGTGGGAGGATGATTTCCTCATTACTTGATCTTCGGGGCTATGGATCACACTCTCGGGTATGCCAGTTAGGGTACCGGCTGGGAGGATGTGACAATACTGGCTAGAAAGAAAGGGGAATTGATTCAAGAGATGAAATACACTAGAACAGTAGTAAAGGCTAAGATTAAACATATTAAACATTAATTAGAAAGAAGCTACAGTAGAATGGTCATGCTGTCCAAAATTCAATCAAAATCAGTGAAGAATTGAGGAGATTCACCATGTGGTTTCAAGGAATGCATAGAGTGATTGGGGGTTCACTCTGAGACATAAGGAGATTAGAGAATAGGTAGTTACAGTAGTGTAACACCTTCTCCACAATTAAAACATCAAGATAGAACAGTAAGAAGAAGAAAAGAGAGAAGAAGGAGATAGAACACTGAAATCAAGGTCCAACTTCAAGGTGTAACATTAAACTAACCTTTCTTCACCCAAAACAGATAGGGTGTCATAGCTAGGTTTGGGCCGAATTTTACATTCTCCCCCCCTTAAAATAATTCCATCCTCAAAATTGGGAGAGTACTTGGCTTCCAAAGAGATGGAGATACATCGCTTTTATCTTGACTTTCTTCTCCCAAAGTCTTCAGAAAACAAATAACAGTAAGTCTTTTGTAAGGAAACAAGGAATATATCTGACATGCTTTGAAATCAAATCGAAAGTATGATCATGGCTTCATGAAGATTTCACAAGGATCATGGCGAAGATCAATATGAAGATCATAAAACCTTAAGAATGAAAGGAGATTTGTAGAAGTGATGGTTGCAAGGATGCAGCATCTTCTTCATAGTCTCAATGACAAAGATAAAACATAGTAAGAGTAGATCAATACAACACGAGAGATTACTAACCTCTGATTGAAGAATAGGAGATGAAAAGCTTGAAGTCTTGAAACAATTATAAAGAATAACAAATCATGAAGATCACACATGATTTCCCTTCGAAATTATCATGTGGAGAATTTACAAGGTTATAGAGTGTATGGAGATCCACTCTAGAACAGAAGGGATAGAAGGATCAATCATGGGAATGATTTAAGATCACCCTCCTATAAAAGGAAATGTAAGGCACAAGAAGAAATTGTGGAGAGAATAGATCAGCCTTGGGATAAACTTCTACCAAACAAAACTAGGCAATTCATACGACAAAGAATAAATCGAACAATGCATATGGTATGTATGCATTTGGTACAACAGCAAGGTTAGGGTTAGGTGGGATCTCACATCGATGTTCCCGAATGCTTGGTTTGGGGGGCTCGTGATATGGGAAAAATATCGTAGAACCGGGTCCGCCCGTGGTTTAACCCTCAACCCCGGTCGAGGACGAACCAACCAATTCAGACTTGAATCACCCGGGTTCAGAGATGGTGTGTTCAAGAAGAAACATCGGCTATCAGCAGGTATGCACAAGTCTAAGATTCCTGGGACGTATAACTGGTCAAAGTGACGGTTATCAACTCTCACGGAACGGAAGATCGTGCCAGCTTGGATAACGGCCACGGCCATAGCATCAAGATCGTGCGATCAGAGGAAGTTATCCGTTACCCCACTAACGGGTCTAATTGTTTGGATCTGACGATCATCAGAAGAAGACACGTACGAATTCAACGAGTGGGATTCAAAGGTAAACTCTATATAAGACATCACCAACATACAAAGAAGGTATCTAAATCGTATTCCCAATTATTGTATTCTCACTTTCGCTCTGCATCTAGTTAGAGCCTTTGTGATCAGTTCATCAACTGACTTAGCCATCGGAGGTGGACTCCCAACCCCCACGATTGGGCCACATTTGACGATTGTTTTGCAGGTCATTCTTACGTGATCTAAAGGCTAAGCGGATTTTGGACGCATCAGGGTGTTTCAGGTTGAAGAGATAGGAGGTTGAAGATGTGAGTCCGTCTTTCTTTCTTTTTCCTTCTTCTCATAGTATACATAATCTCTCTGGTCCTATATAATGAAGGGTAAATAGTCCCTGAATTCTTCTTTATTTGATCCATTTACCCTAAAGAAACGAGGCCTTCAAGTTTAGAATGGTGTAAAGTTGTACCCTTTTCATTTAAAGTGTATGTTAATGAGTTTAGATCACTTGTCTGTCGGGAAAAACAGTATGTGTTCCTTCAACCTTTTTTCATTACACAAATTGTGTGGGGCCACATCTAAGTATTAATGAAAAAAATTTAAAGGTGGGGGGGGGGTCCCATTAGTCTTGAGCCTGAAAGAATTATGGGAAAATTACGTGATTAGCTGCTTTTAGGTTTCCCCTTACAAAAATAGCCACTCAATGTTTTAATTTATAAAACTAGTTAATATTGAGTTTGCATTTACAAAACTAACTAAAATAGTGTTTTTTTCACCTCTTTGGACATTTTTACCCCTTAAATTGACCATACCGGCATAGGGGTGAAAATGTTCGAAGGGTATGAAAAAATAATGACTTTACTCTATTGGATAAAATAATGATTTTCCCGCTCGATGTGATAAATTTTAGGGGTAAAAAATGTCCAAAAATGTGAAAAATCAATATTTTGACATAGTTTTGTAAATGCAAACTGTTTTGCCTAATTTTGTAAAGTGAAACATTGAGTAGCTATTTTTGTAAGGGAAAACCTAAAAGCAACTAATTATGTAATTTTCCCAAGAATTATCAAAGCCATTTAGAGATAAGGCCAAGTCGTCTTAAACACTATACAATTAAGGACAACTAAGGTAAAATCGGGTGTAGACACGTTCTCTGTGAGGCAAACATGGTGGCGGATTCGTGAGGACAACGCTTTAACACAGAATACTGAACCGAGTAACGTGTAATGACATTTATTACCCTTTTAAGTATGGGCCGGAAGGCGCCTAGAAAGGGTTTTTATCATCTCCCTGTCTCTCGCTCTCTTCTGCTGCAAGAAAACTTATCGGTCTTAAGTCATTTGAGGTGTTCGAGAGACCTTGGTGTGACAGCTTGCGTGTCTGATCATCCGGATATTTCGATCTGCATCTCAATTTGCGGGAGGTACTACTAATTTCTGTTCAATTTAATCTTGTTCTTTCAAGTAATTTCGATCGTTTTTGTCGAGAAATCCAGTGGTTTCAGAGAACGGTCTATGATGTATCTGTTTAATTCTATACCCTTCCACTGAGATTTTGCTTGTTTTCTGGTATTGTAGGTTCTCGTAATTCGACAAATTGCTTCCGTCTCGAGTTTTAACCCTTCATATTTCAAGAAGGTGACTTCAAAATCTTCTTCTTGGAACTTAAATTTCCTTGGATTTGAATCATGAAATCAAATTCATTTAATTGATTATCAGAAAGGAATGTTTCAGTATTGGTTGAAGTATTTCCTTTTGTGCTTAATTTATTTTTGTGCTGTAGTTGGGAGAATTCAAGGTTTAGAGGTTCCGAGCATCAATTTTGGATTGGCAAGATGGTTTCATTCGAGATGAACGATCGGAAAAGTACGTGTTGAATGCTCTGTCACTTTATCTTAATTTTCTGCGGCATGAGCTTGTAGTTATTATATTGGAAAGTAAACTTTGCTCGCTTTGCATTTGAACCAACTCAGTTCGTCTTACAGCTATAAGTTTTGTGTCCCTATATGTTGCTATTATGCTTTTATGTAGTTGTAGTTATAATTATAATGTTGTTTCATGGACAGCAGTAATCTTAGAAATGAGTGTTATACTTGATCTATCCTAATCTGTTTCTGTCAGCACCCCCATTTTTATTCCCCTAATACTTATATTCCTTTTCTTTAACCATCTAAAGGTCTACTTTGAGAGTACTTGCATAAAAGGCTATGAGAGGTTTTTATGAAAATTCTTTGTTCTAGTGCAAATACTGTTCGGGGGGGGGGGGGTCGGGGAGAGAGATTGGGGGATGGGGGAACTGAAAGATCTAGGTGGTTGATCTCATGACCTCATAATTATGAAGTGTCTTTGCCAACTGGAGATACCCACTTTGGTTTGTAATATGGACTAGTTTCGCTGGTATCTCATAGTTTCTGCATTGCATTATGCGGGGAAAGTTAATCAAGCACTCATTCCGTTTCACTACCCATGTAGATGTTGAGTGAGACTATAGTAAGTGAATAAAATAAGAAGAAAACATGGCAACCTGCACCTGCACCCTTTAGTTGGGGAAATTATTCAAAATCTGGAAGAAGTTGTGTTCTCAATATTTTGGATTTGTTCATGGTCAACTTAAAAAGGATGGTGGCTCAAATTTTTAGCTGTCAAAGACCTCTACTTTCAAAACCACATGTTGCAGTAGAGCTGATGAATCTCAATGATTTGAAAAGAAGACACTCATCTTGCAAATTCTAATAGTTTTAGACTTTTAGTTGTTGAATTTTGTTTTATCTGTTATAAGTATGTTGTTGTAAACCTATCATTTCTGTATACTTTATGAGTGTTCAATTACTTTTTGCTTGGTCTAAGATGTCTTTGGTGCTTAATTGATGTATCAAATTGTTGTTTTGATAATTTTCTTGATAGGTCAAAGTGATTTTATTGTTGTACGTAGCAGGCTGTAATATATTTTAAGTGCCTTCTATCTTAGGATGTAAAGAAACAAGGAACAACATTGTTATATATCTTAAAAAACCTCTTGGTTTGTAATTTTATTTATCTAAAAAAATTCTCCTGGTTTTCAGTTTCATACTTTCCCAAACTTGTTGCTTAGGCCCAGAAAATTACTAACTTCTAGCCATATTAGTTTGTGCTCAGTGCTGCAAGTTGCTGCTGCCAGAATGAGGTGTCATAGTTTTCTAACTGAATCGTTTAATGATTGCCATTCCAGCTCCCTAAGTGGATACAAAAGCATTTCTCATTTGTAGTTCAGCTTTATTCTTTCAGGGAAGTGCTCTGCCCATTTTTCAGTAACTTTGGTATCGGAATGAAATCTCACATTAATTTTGTCTTGTTTCGTTGGTTTTACCCTTGTTGATTGTGGAGTATCATGTGGATTAGCATTATGAAAAGTTAAATGCACATAATACCCAACAAGAGAAGTTTATTGTTTATACCACAATTTTAAGAAGCAAAGGCAGGTTGTACCATGTAGGGAATTGTCTTCTGTTTGGGGCTATTGAACGGAGAATGTGGACTTAAATTCAATTATTTGAAATAAAAACTGATATGTTTGAATTAGCAATTTCCAGGAAATAAAGATGTATGAATATAACTGTTAGGAATAAAAAAGCTAGTTTTAAGACATGACAAAGAACTAAGGATGTTGAGGATCTTCAAAGGTATAGGTTGGATAGAAATGAAGCTAAGAAAATTGCGGGAAAAACAAGGAAAAAGAAGTATGAAGAGTTATACAATAAGTTGGGCACGAAGGAAGGGGAAAAATATATTTATAACATAGCTAAGATGAGGGATAGGAAGAGTAGAGATCTTGACCATGTTAGATGTATTAGAAATGGAGATGGTAAAGTATTACTCTGTGAGGAGGACATTAAGACAAGATGGGAAACCTATTTCTCTAGTTTACTAAATGAGCATTCTTCAAGCACTTATGATTCGGACAATTACACCTTTCACCATAACACCAATGTCCGAACTTATATACTTAGAATTTCGATGTCCGAAGTAAAAGAAGCTTTAAGGAGGATGAAACTCAGTAAGACACAAGGTCCTGATGAAATCCCAATTGAAGTATGGAAGAGTTTAGGAACCCATGGACTAGTTTTGTTGACTAAGTTGTTTAATAAGATTATGAGCATAGGGAAAATGCCAGATGAATGGAGGATAAGCATCGTGGTTCCAATTTACAAAAATAAAGGAGATATTCAAAGTTGTAATAATTATAGGGGCATTAAATTGATGAGCCATACGATGAAATTATGGGAGAAAATAATTGAAACCCCTTTGAGACACTTAACTACAGTTACGGAGAACCAATTTGGGTTTATGCCGGGAAGATCTACAACGGAAGCTATTTACCTAATTAGGAGACTTATGGAAAGGTATAAAGAATGTAGGAAAGACCTTCATATGGTGTTTATTGACTTAGAAAAAGCTTATGATAAAGTCCCTAGAGTGTTAATTTGGCAAGTACTAGAGAAAAGAAGTCTTGCAAGTAAATATGTAGATATAGTTAAGGATATGTATGATGGTTTGGTGATTAGTGTTAAAACAGTGAGGGGACAAAGTAATGAATTCTCGATAACAGTTGGGTTACATCAATGGTCAACTTTAAGCCCATATCTATTTGCACTGGTAATGGATTAATTAACCAAAGACATTCAAGATGAGGTCCCCTGATGTATGCTTTTTGCGGATGATATTGTGTTGATTGATGAGACCCAAAGGGGATTAATAATAAATTAGAATCATGGAGAGTAGCTTTGGAATCAAAAGGCTGTAAACTTAGTAGATCGAAGACATAATATCTAGTTTGTAACTTTAGTCATGATCGGGCAGATGATGAGGTGGTGATACTTGACAATAAAGAGATTCCTCAGAGTGATTGTTTTAGGTACCTAGGTTCAATAATAAGTAAAATAGGTGATTTAGAGGATGAGATTTCCCAAAGAATTAAAATAGGGTGGATGAAGTGGAGAGGTGTGTCCGGGGTCTTATGTGATCGGCGTATTCCATTAAAGCTTTAAGGAAAGTTTTATAGGACCGTTGTTCAACCAGCTATGATGTACGGTGCAGAGTGTTGGACTGTTAAAAAGAATCATATAGATAAACTCAGTGTAGCAGAAATGAGGATACTAAGATGGATGAGTGGCAAAACTATGATGGATAAGATAAGAAATGATCATATTAAAGCTGGTCTGGGAGTTGCTCCCATAAGTGATAAGCTTCGAGAAAGTCGTTTAAGGTGGCACGGCCACGTTCAACGGAGACCTATAAATGCCCATGTACGGAGAAGTGATATAATCCATATTGAAGGAACTAGAAGAGCTAGGGGTAGACCTAAGATAACCTTAGGAGAAGTGGTGAGAAAGGATATGTATAGCTTAGGCCTTGTATATAGCATGACCTCGAACAGAACTGATTGCAGGGCAAAAATCCATGTAGCTGACCCCATTTAGTTGGGACAAGGCTTATTGATGTTGAATATAATCTGTTAGACTATGTTTGTTATTTTCTTAGATGAAAGAAAGAGTTGGAAGAAGAAGAAAAAATATATAGTTTCTCCTGCTAGTTCTTTTGTTGCATTGAGAAAATTAAGAGGAAAAAAAAAAAAAAATGATGAAGTTTGTCATTGCTGTCTGAATTTCTCAGAGTTTCAGTGAATTACTCCCCACCATTGAGGGAGAGAGGGAGGAGAAGCTTGGTGTGACCTCATTCCGTTTCAACTTTATTTTGTTTGTGTTTTGACATGTAATGAGTGAGACACAAAAGTAGGGATAACCTTTGCTAAAGCTCAATTTCATCATAAGTTTCTCAAAAATGTAACCATATGACCAAATTCATTGTATTCCCTTCATTTTACTTTCCATGGTGCGTAGAAAAGCAGCCAAACCTGCCTGATAGTGGTGATTGTGGCTTCACAATCATATTTTGAATCCACTCCCTGTGAATGTTAGATCTGAATCTGGGTTAGAGAGTTAATTTGGATTTGACATGTATGGTGATCCAGTGCTCTTTTTAAAGTCATTACTAGTACTCTTTTTGTCCCTATAGTCAGTTAAGATCCTTTTCTATTTGACGTGAGTTTTCATATATTCCTATCATTATGTAATATATGCTTCACAGAATATCATAGAACAGGAGAAAATGGTAGAATGTGGAAGGGGTTTTAGAACCATGGCTCCAATCCCCACACAAACAAGAAAAAAAAATGTGGAAGAAAATATGATGCCTTTCCATTTTCTAGCAAGTGGCATGAAATCTTTTAGTTCATGAGGACTCTGTTGGAAATGCTTCTGAAATGAAACTTTGAAGGATATTCTTTCTTATTGTAGATACTAATCTACCCAAACTACAACTATCATAAAATCTGTTGAAATGAAACTTAATTGCTTTTAAAGCTGCTGAACAGATGAATTTACATGCTAACATAGTAACAACAATCCATATCGTACTTGAAACATGTTCCCCCCCCCCCTCTCTCTCTCTCTCACTTTTCATGTAATCCTGAATTTTTTGAGCATCATCATTTTGGTGTTTGTATTTTAAGAAAGAGTTAGTAGATTAGCACAAACTCCATTTGTAGAAATCAGGAAGGCGGAGACAACAAAAACCCAGACCAAGATATTGTAAGAAAAAATTCGTACTTTATTTGTTACTTTGGTCAGCATTTTGCATGATACCTAACCTTCTCGAGATAGCAACTGTAAGCCGAAAATTTTCAAGGAGTTGGTGGCTTCTTCCATTAAAAGAGGTTTGATAGGGATGCTGACATGCAGGCTTCACTTGGAAATAAAACTGCCTTCAAAACCACCAGCTGATCTATTGATTCATTCCCAGTAGTAGTGAATTATTTTCATCTTATGCTAACATTATTCATAATTGAGAAACTGAGTGGATAGGGCTGTTATGCCTTAGAATGGTGGTGTAACTTCTTGCCAGTAGGGAGGTCACTCATGCTAGAGTAGGCAACTGATCTGTTAGAAATGGTTTTGATGGAATTCAGCAGCATTAACTTTTGTGCATATAGATCTACAGGTTGATTTTGAACTTTGTTGGACTTATTGTCTACATCAGTGAGGCCTTGTTTGGTTTACAAGAGATGACTAAAATTGACTAGAAAAAACCATTTTATTGTACAAATTTGCCCTGGCTTAAAAATACTTAATACTGTTAGTTTTAATAGAAATTCTTCTGGCAGATATCGAATTTTGTCTTGGGAATATTGTCTTTTCTTTTCAGTAAGGACCTAATCAACTTTTTGATCGAGAATTTTTGTCTTCTTTTCTTTTTGATTGACAACCAAATACCGTGAATTTATTTTTCATTTCATTTTTTTTTTACTTTCTAGTTACTTTTTCTTTTTCTTTTCTTTGCTCTCCTCCTACCAATCGCTTGCTAACCGAATACGCCTGAGTGGACATATAATACACCTAAGTAGATATAGATGATTAGTTCCTCCAGGTTGGTTATGAACTTTGTTAGACGAGCCGGGTTATGAACTTCGTTAGACAAGCCATCCATTCTTATAGCATCTGTGGGAGTTTTTTTTTAATTGACTGTTAGAACTTGACTACTGATTCGAAATGTGGGAGCAGTTATTGTTTTATTTATTTTTAATTAATTTGAATAGAATGTAAAATATCAAGTAGGCATGTCAGGCTACCATATTATTATCTATTTTTATTATTTTTAATTCAAGGACAATTATGATGTATTCTTCCACATTGGTCACCTTCTAAATTGTATTCATTTAATGACTTGACGTGAATTGTGTTTTTTAAATGAGACAGAGATCGGGCTAGGATTGACAGGGTTTGGCATATTTTTCTCATTTCTGGGAATGATCTTCTTCTTTGACAAAGCACTTCTTGCCATGGGTAATGTAAGTGTTCAGTCTTAACTTGTTTGCGGTTCTCTTATTCTCTTTGTGCCTTCTTTTCTATTTGGCTATTTCTGATAAGGGTGCCTTACCGTTTATCTGCTAATGTGATACTTGATCAGGTCCTCTTCTTGTCAGGCTTGATGTTGACTATTGGACTGAAATCCACCATGCAATTTTTCATGAAACGCCAGAGTTATAAGGTGGATTCTTTTTCGTTGTGTCCTCGTTCTTTCCCCTCATATTGCTTAGATTGTACTCCTTTTATTGTTGAGCAGGGTACAGTCTCATTTTGTATTGGCTTCTTCTTTGTTCTTATTGGGTGGCCTATCATAGGCATGATCTTTGAAGCATATGGGTTTGTTGTGCTCTTCAGGTTTATTCTGCTTCACACTCTTCTTTTCCATTTACTCGTTTTATGACCGCAAACTTATATTTGGTTTCTGATTTGGTTCCCGTTGCAGTGGTTTCTGGCCTACACTGGCAGTTTTTCTTCAAAGGATACCAATTCTTGGTTGGATTTTCCAACAACCATTTGTGACTTCGGTAAGTATTCTGACGATTCGAAAGTATCATTAACTAAACATTGTTTTGACTTTCGTGTGATCAGTGAGGTGATCTTTTTTCTATTACCCTTTTTTGTGTGCATCTAGTAAATTAGTTTTTTGTTTGGTGTTGGTGTTGCATTTCTTAGCAAAACCCTTTCATTTTGGGCCTTTTTAACTTTGTGACAACATTTGGCTGTGAAGATCAGATGATCAGCCATGAGATCTGAGAGGACAAGATGTTTAAATCACTTTTTATTTTGCAGAAACTTGTATCGTAGGACACTGTTAAGGGTCAATGCCTATGGATTATTTAGTCCACTTGCTTGTGTGTGTGTTTTTTTTTTTTCTGTGAAATATACTGATATTCCCATCCTGATTCATTGTTCATCATTTTGTACCATCTTAAAACTTGAGACTCCTTTTTTTCTTACCCCCTTCTCCACTTTCTGCAGCTCATGAACAGGTATAGGGGTAGACGGGTGCCTGTATGAAGTCTTTGAATCAGCTCAGGAGCAAAGAAGCAATGCAGAACAACAAAGAAGCAATGTAGAACAATGTCCTACACTGTAAGATAATGTTTATCAGAGGTGCAGTGTCTTGTTTTGTTCCACATTGTAACATTCTAACAAATTGCTCCTAAAAGGACTTGCTTGTTGTGGATTTTGCCTTGTGTACATCAGGCTTTTTGTACAGACTGGCGTACTGGTGTCCATAATTTTTTGGATGATGCCAGGGGCTGTAGATATCTCAGGATATATTTTTTGTTCTTTTGTTAATACACTCTCTTTCCAAGATAATAAATTTACTTGATTGGTGATATGCTTGTTCTCTTGGTTGGATGTGAGCTATTCTCTCTTCATTCCCTCACCTTGGTCTTCTTCATTCTTATCCTCTACATCTCTAGCAGCCCTTCCTTTACCAAGAACTAGAATTAATAGTAAATAAGGTCCCACTACATGAATTCTTGCCTTTCAATCAACACTGTTTGTGGCCATGTTAGAATTTTATATTTAGGTATATTGGTCTGCTTTTTATTTGCCGATGAAAAAGTTCGTTTCTTCAATTTGTAATTTTGGAAACACCAAAAGCCTTAGATTGTGGATTTCAAACACGTTTTTTTTCCCCAGTGAAAAAAATAAAAATAAAAAACTGATTTCAAATATTACACGTTCCTGAAAATTTCTATCGTGCGATAGACCTGTAAATAGATTGGATTTGGCTGGGATAAATTTGAATTCGAATATGAAACTTTATCGGATATCTGATGATAACCTAATTTGATAAACTATCCGATTATTGATTGGTGATTGTCATTTTCTTATAATTTTTATTCTAAATTTCCAATTTTCGATTACGGTTTACCGGTATTGTATCAGTATTCGAATCCGATTATCATCCCTTTTTAGATAAAAAATGTCAAATACTTTACTTTATCCGGATATTATCCGATCCGATAAGCAATTATCCGAATCCAAATCTAATTGCTTAGCAGACGGATATGGATATTTTCTGTTAACAAAAATTATAAAAATTTCGGATACAAATAACCTTAAACGAATACGAATGTGACGGATTTTATCTATCCATTTACAGGTCTATTGAGCGATAGCTCAAACAAAGAAGTTAGGTATGCGTTTGGCAGTGCTTCCATTCTAAGAGACCAGTTCTTATGCAAAACCATTTTTTGGTGTTTCTGTGCTAAAAGATCATTCTTTGATTGAAAATGGGCATTTGATAAATCCATTTTGAAATTATTTTTAGAACACTATTAGAATAAATTGGTGTTTGATAAATTTGTTCAAAGGTTTCAACAGAGTCAATTTTATCACTTCTATTTCTGTTCTTTGGTAAAAACATCCTTTTAATGTTCCGCAAAAGAAGTTCTCCAGACCACTTTTCTGATCAGTCCATTCTTAAAGAACAGAAAAACGAACCCATTTAACAAACGCTTTTAACCCGTTTTTCCGTTTCCAAATAACAGAAGAAAGCCAAAAACGTTTTTTAAGAACATTACCAAACACGCCCTAAAGAAATACTTGCAACCTTCCATCATCTTTTACCTTTGTCTTTGACTCTGCCCACCCATGAAAAGATTTTTGGAAATCTAATGGAAATATCTACATCCATTTTTCAAGGGAAGGTACGGCGTTGGGTCATGCAATTGTTAACCCAGCCTGTTACTGCAAGGGTGTGAAAACAAACGTCTTTGCATTGCATGAAGACCTTCTCCCTTTATAATTTTGGGAAAGACATATTCCGTTTGAGAGTTTGGTATATGCCAATACTATCATGAGTTTATTTCTTTTCTCTAGTGGAAAATACATCAACCATATTATATTACTTGCATCCCCTGTAATAGTGCCTGTTACATTCACCATAGGGTCTACAGTACAAAAAGGAATGCAGACTGTTAAATATTGGTTGTTAATTTTTATGAAAGTATTTTCAAAATGGATATAATATCCTTTATAGGGGTAACGTGATCTTTATACCTTTTACTTAAATTTTATTTTTTCCATATATAATTAAATAATCTCCCAACTTGTAGACTAGAAGAAGTACGAATTCCCCAAAGTGAAGAAAATTTAAAAAGAATAATAATAATAAAGCTAGAATGAAGCAAAGAAAATCCAAGCTTTGGGTTTTCACTTATCCCCTTTGATGGTGAATAATTTGCCTGCGTTTTTTTTTTCTTTTTTTCTTGTAATTTAGACCCACCATGTTAGGGCTTGTTTGGTTATATAAATCTAGAGATTTCAAATCTCTGATTCACAAATGCGAGATTTATACCCGTTCGGTTGTGAAAATCTCTAGATTTATGAAATCTAGAGATTCATCTTTTTACACTAAAAACGTGAATTTGTAGATTTATGGATATGGGATGAAATCCAGAGATTTCATCTCTACTATAAAAACGGTAAACATTTTGTTGGGGGGTAATTTGGTATTTTCATCATTGTATATGTTGAGGCTTGGGGTTGGTTCATGGGTATTATGCAAATCGATTTCTCTCATTTTTGGGGTTTCTTTTCTACGGGTTTTGAGCTCTCGGTGAAGGTTCCATGGCTGCCATCTTCGAGCTCCTGCAACTATGAATCTTGGAGGATCTTTGTGAAGATTATTTGGGGCTTTTGATCAGTGGTGGTAGACGATCACTTGATGTTGGTATTGGCTTCTATTCTCACCTATATCAGGTGTTATCACATTCTCTCTCTTTCTTCTCATTCTCTGTAAAGTTCCAAATTATAGTGAAGTTGGATTCGAACTTGAATCCCGGAGATGCAGGCAACATTGCCGAACTCCGTCATCATCTCTCTCAATTTTGATTATCCTTGCATGTTTCGGTCCATATTAGATTAGGGCATGAGGTAAAATCGATCACAGATTGGCATCAGAGCCTTCTGGTTCATGTTTCTATGATTTCATTTTAGGTTTTGTATAACATTTAAATCCTAATTTGATTGTTTACTCATATGGTTAACGATTATCTCAATTTACAAATTTCTGATTTCTTGTTTCTTTTGTTGCTTGCCTCTGATATATGCTTCAATGTTTCGGTTCTCATAGTCTTCTATATAATTGTCATATATGATATCTCTTATGATATGATCTGATGTTATATGTCAATTATAAGATTCGGTTCTATGTTAAACCATGTTAATTTGATTCATATGTTATTGGTATCTTGTATAAATCTGTTTGTAAATTGTTGGGTGATAATCTAGTATGAGTAAGTTGATTCTGAGATGATTAAAGATTAATTGATCACATTAATTTCTTGATTTCTGATTATACTAGCTGCTGTCCTGTTTCTTTTGTTAATATTTGATACAATACTTGGTCTGTATTGATTAGATGTGTTAACAATTTGTTAATATAGGCTACTGCAATTGTATAAAGTTAGCTTATGAATTTGTGGTTAATTAATAACTGATTATTTAATCTTTGGTTAAGATAATCTTCTTTTGTCAGAATTGTATATCAGTATTGTGAATTTGTTATTCTTGTATATACTGTTTGGTGTATGATATTGGCTTCAAAATGGAGCTAACCAAGGGATTTGGTCTACCAGGGGAGGGTACTCCTCCTAGTGTGGTCAATGTGGTTACCACAGGCTTGAGTAGAGAAGTAGGTCTAGGGGGAAATCCTAGTTACCTAGGTTTGGATACTCCTATGGGGGGGGGGGGGGGGTTCCAGGGTAGATATTGAGAAGTTTAATGGGACAGGGGACTTTGGGATTTGGAAGAGAAAGGTTCGAGCTTTAATGGCTCAGCAGAAGCTCCTAAGATCCATAGATGACCCAGATGCTTTCTTTGAAAGCTTTGACCCAGTCTTGAGGACTGAAGTGATGGAGAATGCAATTGAATGCATGCTCTGGAACATCACAGATGGGGTTATCAAGTGTCTTGATGATGAAAACAATACCCCTATTGGAATAAGCTTGAACAAATCTATCAGAAAAAGAATCTAGGCAATAAGATTTATCTAAAGGAGAGATTGTATGGGTTTAAGATGGACCCTACAATCAGCCTTGACAAGAACCTAGATATGTTTAAGAAGTTGATTCAAGACTTAGCCAACACAGGGGAGAAGACTAAATTGGAAAATCAAGACTTGTCTATTATCCCTATTGAATTCACTTCATAATGATTATCTTGTTGTTAAGAACTCAATTAAGTATGCTTGTTAAAACATTTCCCTAAAACAACTGATTAATGCCTCAAAGAATAAGGAGTCAGAACTATTGGCTTCTGGTAAGACTAAAGGCAATGGGGAAAATTTGTTTGTAAAGGGCAAAGGCTCTTACAAACAAAGGAGATCCAAGGGGAAGGGTAAAGTATATGAAAATCATGAAAATAACAACAAGAATAATAATGGGAACAACAAGTCTGATGCAAACCTCAAGAGATGCTTTTATTGCAAGAAAGTAAGACATTTTAAGAAAAATTGCTTTGCATATAAAAGGAAAATGAAAGAATTGGAGACTTCTCATTCTGATATGCCTGGTTCCAAGAGTGGTCAAGCCAATGTCTATGAAGACATCAGTGAGGTGCTTACCATATCTGAGGGCAATAGGCAAAAAGGATGGATTTTAGATTCAGGATGTACTTATCACATGTGTCCTCACATGCATTGGCTTACACATTTGTCTGAGTTAAATAATGCCAAAGTTATGATGGGAAATGATGATTTATGTGATGTAGTTGGTATTGGTTCTGTTGAATTGATGAATCACAATAAATCTATTTTCACTTTACATGATGTTAGATACATACCTGACTTGAAGAGAAACTTGATTTCAATTAGTAGCCTTGATAGTGCTGGGTTTGTAACTAGTATCTCTGGGGGTATTCTTTCTGTATCTAAGGGATCTCATGTATGTTTAAAGGGCATTTCTCAGTCTGGTTTGTATGTTTTTGAGGGTAGTACATTCCTAAATGATATCTCCAATATTTGTTGTTTGTCAAGTGAGTCAACCATCACTAGTGTGTGGCATGCTAGGCTAGGACACATTAGCATTAAAGGGATGCAAACTCTAAGTAAACAAGGCCTGTTTGGCAAGGATGTAATTGAAAACTTAGAGTTTTGTGAGTCATGTGTCCTAGGTAAGCAGCACAGGTTAAGCTTTGGAGCTGGGTCTCACTTATCTGGAGCTATATTAGAATATGTACATGCTGATTTGTGGGGACCTACTTCAGTCTTGTCTTATGGTAGAAACTTTTATTTCTTATCTCTTGTTGATGACTACTCTAGGAAAGTGTGGATCTTCTTATTGAAAACCAAGGATGAAACTTTTGAAAAGTTCAAGTATTGGGTTGCTTTGGTAGAAAACTTGAGTGGAAAGAAAGTTAAAACATTAAGAACTCACAATGGATTAGAATTTGTTAATGAAATGTTTAATCGATTTTGTAATAACAAAGGGATTCAAAGGCATAGAACTGTTATGTATACCCCTCAACAATATGGCATTGCTAAAAGGATGAATAGAACAATATTGAACAAGACTAGATGTATGCTCATTAGTTCAGGGGTACCCAAGGGTTTCTGGGGTGAAGCTGTTACAATAGCTGTTCACCTAATCAATAGGAGTCCCTCTATTACCTTAGGGTTTAAAACCCTTGAGGAAATGTGGTGGGGGAAGCACCCCCAGTCTTGGCTACCTTAGGGTATTTGGATGTGAATCCTTTGCTCACCAGAGCATTGGTAAATTAGAACCCATGAGTAAAAAGAGCATCTTTCTAGGGTATCCTAAGGGGGTGAAAGGCTATAAGCTGTGGGATAGGACTGTGCTTGGTGTCAAGACCTTTGTTAGTAGGGATGTTCTCTTTAGGGAGAGTGTGTTCCCTTGTCTTTCCATTGACAATACTAATTTGAATCCACTTGATCAAAGAATGACTGACTTTACTCAATTTGATTTAGGGCAGGTTGATGTTTCCTTAAGTCCTGCTCAGACTCTTGATTCTAGTATACCTGAAGAACCCTTGACTTCCCATCAACCCAGCTCTAGTGATAAAGAGTCTGAGGTTGTAGTTTCTGATATTGAGAGTGGGCCATTGCCCTCTCCTGAGACTTCCACTGGAGAGGTGGAAGAAGTTCTTGATCTGAGTGGTTACCAATTGGCAAGGGATAGAGTTAGGAGAGTGGTCAGGCCACAAAAAAGGTATTTAGCCAACTTTGCTCTTGAGACTGATATTTCTGTCTCTGAGATTGGGTCTGATGAACCTAATTCCTACGAGGAAGCTTTGGATTCCAAAGATAAAGATTTATGGGTTCAAGCCATTAATGATGAATTAGATTCATTAAATAAGAACCAGGTTTGGGAATTAGTTAAGAAGCCCAAGGATCAAAGGTTATTTCCTTGTAAGTGGATATTTAAAATCAAGGATGATGAAGTTGATAATTCCAAAAGATATAAGGCTAGATTTGTTGCAAAAGGTTTTGTTCAAAGAGAAGGGGTGGACTATGATGAAATTTTTTCTCCGTTTGCCAAGTATAAGACTATACGATTGTTGTTGTCCCTAGTTGCTCAGACAAAAATGCCAATAGAGCAATTGGACGTCAAAACTGCCTTTCTTCATGGCAATTTAGAAGAAATGATATATATGCAACTTCCTTTAGGCATCTCGGCAGCTGGAGAGGAATCACAAGCTTGCTTGTTGAAGAAATCTCTCTATGGACTTAAACAGGCTCCTAGGCAATGGAACAAACGTTTTGACTCATTTGTGTTGAGTGTAGGTTTTAAGAAAAGTGTTTATGACAGTTGTCTATATTTTCTCATTTCAGATTCTATTGTGTTGTACCTAATACTTTATGTTGATGATATATTGATTGCTTGTGTTGATTCTAATCTTATTCAAGATGTTAAGGACAAGCTGAAATCTGAATTTGAGATGAAAGAACTTGGGACAGCCAAGAAAATTCTAGGGATTGAGATTTATAGGAATAAGGGGGAGGATGTTATGTTCATTAGTCAAAGTTTATACTTGTTGAAGGTTCTTAAGAAGTTTAATATGTTAAATTGTAAACATGTGAATGTTCCTTTGGCTGCACATTTTAAACTTTCTAATGATCATTGTCCTAAGAATAACTTTGAAAAGAATGAAATGTTAAAGATCCCTTATTCTAGTCTTTTAGGTTCTCTTATGTATCTCATGATATGTACCAGACTTGATATTGCTCATGCTATTAGTGTACTGAGTAGGTTTATGTCTAATCCTGGTAAAGAACATTGGCTTGCCCTCAAGTGGCTCTTAAGGTATTTGAGAGGTACTGTTCATAAAAGTTTAGTGTTCAAGTCCACACCTGGTGATCTTATTCTTGAAGGATATACTGACTCTGATTATGCTAGTAATATAGATAATAGGAAATCATTATCTTCTTATTTCTATATGTTATCTGGTAATTGCATCAGTTGGAAGGTGCAACAACAGCCTATAGTTGCTTTGTCTACTACAGAGGCTGAGCTTGTTGCTGCATCTGAATGTGTTAAAGAAAATATATGGTTGAATGGTTTATTGTGTGAACTCGGTATTTTAAAGATTAAACCTGTTGTCTTTATTGATAACCAGAGTGCTATCTTTTTATGTAAAAATCCAGTTTATCATGATAGGACCAAACATATAGACATTAAATACTTCTTTCTCAGGGATATGATAACTGATGGTTCACTTTTAATTGAAAAGGTAAGTACTGAGCATAATCCTGCAGATTGTAGTACTAAGTCATTGCCTCTTTCTAAATTTCTACATTGTCTTGATTTGTTGGGAATTGGTGATGTTGTTTTTTAGTACATATGTTCTGTAGTTTTTTAGTTGTATATTACTTGTTTTAGATTGTGGTGTGTGTCTTGTTGTCTTGTCTGTTTATCAGGTTTGCATTTGTTGTAGTTTTAGGGGAGATGTTGTCCAAATTTTTTATAACTCTTGTTCTGTTTGTCTCAGTTATGAGATATATGCCTGGTGTGTGCATGTGTGCTCTTCATAGTTATATCAGTGAGTTATGAATCATGAGTTATTGATTAGGGTTTCTCTACCTGGTGCAGTTTGTTGCATGGTGTATCTGCATGGAGTTCTTAGTGTTGCATAGTTAGTATATGTCTAGGTATTTTGCATATTTGTTATTTGCTTTGTACTGTGGTCTCTTTGTTTTGTGTGTGCAGGTACACTTGGATGATGATGGTCGTAATCCAGCTCACTATAGTCATTTTGGATGTACAGATTAAGGGGGAGATTGTTGGGGAGTAATCTGGTATTTTCCTCTTTTAAGTCATATATCAATTGAACAGGTTTAGCTCATACGGTTCAAGGCTTTGTATATGTTGAGGCTTGGGGTTGGTTCATGGGTATTATGCAAATCGATTTCTCTCATTTTTGGGGTTTCTGTTCTACGGGTTTTGAGCTCTCGGTGAAGGTTCCATGGCTGCCATCTTCGAGCTCTTGCAACTATGAATCTTGGAGGATCTTTGTGAAGATTATTTGGGGCTTTTGATCAATGGTGGTAGACGATCACTCGATGTTGGTATTGGCTTCTATTGTCACCTGTATCAGGTGTTATCACATTCTTTCTCTTTCTTCTCCTTCTCTATGAAGTTCAAGATTATAGTGAAGTTGGATTCGAACTTGAATCCCGGAGATGTAGGCAACATTGCCGAACTCCGTCATCATCTCTCTCTCTCAATTTTGATTATCCTTGCATGTTTCGGTCCATATTAGATTAGGGCATAAGGTAAAATCGATCACACATTTGCTTATTCACAAAAATCACAAATGAATCTATAGATTTCATTACATATATTTGGTTAACCAAACAGTTAATTTTATAAATTATAACTCCATATATTTGAAATCTCTAGATATTTGAAATCTCCAGACTCATGTAACCAAACAGGCCCTTAAAGGGTGCACATAATTCACCTTTTTTTTTTTTAAAAAGAAACGTATGTAATAAAATTTAAATTCAAGGATGCTTTCACCTTAAAGTTTGGCTCAAGCTATTTCTCAAGTCCCATTATTTCAATGTCTTGAGTCATGGCACTTCTTACTGTCAAAACGTGGTTTATTCACTACAAACTTATGACTGTAAAATTAGGGTCTCAAATGCAGGTGCATCCTCAACTTAAGCGATGGTGGGTTTTTTGGAAGCTCAAAGGGTTTCCCAGGTATCAAATTTTTTTTGGCGACTTTTAAACTATAGGATCCCTGTTGGTGAGGTGATTAGTAGATGGTCTACCATCAACCTTTGCTGCATCCTGTGCAACAAGCATGTTAAGTCAGTTATGCATCTCTTCTTTGATTGTAAATGGAGTGATAAGCTTCGGATGTGTGGACCTCTGGGGTGAATCTCTGCAGCATGCATGCCGTATCCATAAATTTGCATAAACCATAATTGGAAGATGAGAGAATCGTCTTGGATCTTTGTAGATGTAATTACTACTTGTTATCTCTTATGGCAGATAACAAATAAGGTAAGATCGAACTCATAGAAGTTTGAACCTTTTAAAGCTTGCCAAAATAATTTCTACGCATATTTACTTAATGGCAAAGCTATTGGGGGATGATGCTTGGGACTACAAACCTTGTGTTACATTGACGTCTTTGCCTCTTTTGTCTTGTGAATGGAGTAATCTCGCTTATACAACATTGATTTTGGTAGGCCACTCAGAATTAGGGAATCGTTCAAGCCGCTGGATTTTTTGCCTTGTCTATAACTCAAGAATGGTCGTGATGAAGATGGGAGAGACTTATGTTCACGATCATCTACATCTGCTCTCTCTTGCTTTCTATTTTGGGGTTAACCATGCCCAATCTAACTACATCACACTTGAAGTAGTATTGTCTAATTTTGTCAAATGACACTTGTTTTTGTTGTACTCAATTTCTAACTATATTAAATCTAACTGTAGGATAGAATTTAGACATCATGGTTTACCTGTAACTGTCCTACAATCTTATCTATCAGCCGTAGATATCTTCTGGTAGTTAAGGGAAAAATTTTGCTTCTCTTGCCCCCTCTCCTCTCCCCCCCCCCCCAAAAAAAAAAAAAAATTGCTATCATTCAACGTAATAGTTTGTGTTTTTATAATTTATGCCCCTTTAAATGGAACACATGGAAGTTGTGATTTTTTAAGGGGGCACATGTAAATACCGTGATTCTAGAAGGATTGTAGGTTAAGGAGGGAAATAAATAAATAAATAAGCATGGATAAGGGGGTGCATGTACATATCTTGTTACCCATTTGTGATTTTTTTTCCTTCTGGATGAAGGGCCGGAATATTATGTTAGAAATAATAATAAGGGTACATACTTCATAATCGAAGAATTGCCTACCTTGCATCTCTTCTCCGACCAACCCATGAAACTTATTAGGGAGACCATTTGTACCTAACCGAATAAAAATGTATCAAATTATCAAAGTTATTATAGTCATCCTCAAAGGATAAACAAAGTTATAATTAGACTTGGAGGAAAAGTTAATGTTTAATGGAGGAAGTCTTAATTGTTATCAAATGGTTTAGTAAAGGAAGTAGTAATCTAATCTCATTTAAAATATTCTAACTACACTCGAACTACACTCCAACTATTTGGTTGAACCATCAGACCAAACCTTTTGACACATGATCCAACCACTATGATCCTTTAATAATGTCAAAGATTGAAACATTCCCACACAATAATAAAATAATAATATAAAAAGATGCAGGGCATCACATCCTCCCCTCCTTAAAATAAATTTCGTCCTCGAAATTTGTGTACCTGATCAATTAAAAAGTTGGGGATATCCAGTCTTTATATAGGATTCAAGCTCCCATGAGGCTTCTTGACCCAAGTGATTGTTCCACAATACTTTCACTAGTGGTACCGCCTTGTTTCTCAGTTTCTTCTCCTTCCATTGTAGCATATCAATTGGTTTGTCTTCATGGAAAAAATCTTCGTTTAACTCCAACGGTTCGTATTGTAACTGATGCGTCTAGAAAATGTTAAGCCTTCAGATTCCTTATGGATGGCCTACAAAATAGAGTTAGACGTGGCCTGACCGTGGGGGTCGGGAGGCCACCTCCGAAGCTTAAGTCAGTTACTGAACTGATCACCAAGGCTCTGGCAAGTTGCAAAGCATAAGAATGAATGCGTAAATTGGAAAACGATTCAGATACCTCTGGAGTGAGTGGATCACTCGTTTATATAGATTTTACCTCCAATTCTCGACCGTTGAGTGAAGTTTCTGTGAAACCTAGCCCTAACCTGACCTTGACCTTGACCCAGTAACCCGGTTGTTTTTAGGTCCGAAGACCCGGAGTAAAGAAAGAAGCCAACTATGGGCCATCTTAGTAGAAGACATGGTGTTTGACTCTGAACCCATGGATGTTGTTGATGGAGTTCCATACTTGGATGTTTGTGTAGATTTGGAAAAGAAACTACAGCTGTCTGAAGATGAGATTAGTTGAAGGACTTGGAGTATTATCTGACTTGGTTTGGAGGTATTTCCTTACATTTGACATGTCACTTGATGTGTATGCAAAAGCCCATAAGGTTTAAAGCCCATTTGATCCTCCAAATCCCTGATTATTCCTTACTGTCTGCCTTGGTCGACTCCTTGGTCGAGTGGGCCACATGACCAAGCACTCGACCAAAGGAGTGTGAAATCTGAGAATTTGTAATTTTAGGGTTTTTCACTTTTATTTAAACCTACTTCGTATTTCTTTGTTACGGCTGCCTCCTAAACACCTTGTGAACGTGAGAACACCTCTCCGAAACTCTCTTTGGGGATTTTGAAGACTCCTCTGGAGATCTGAAGCCTCTCATTGCTGTTCTTACAATTCAAGGTTAGTAATCGATTCAACATTGCGAATTTCTTTTCTTCGATCTTGTTCTTGATTGAGATTAGGAAGTAGATGCTGCATCCTTGCAACCATCCCTTCGTGATCTCCTTCGTTTCTTTGAGATCTATGATCATCATCATGATCTCAACCGTAGCCGTATATTTTTTTCGGAAACCCTAACCCTTGCTTGATTTCTGGAAAACTTTGGTGACCTCCCATGTGAGGGAAACCTCATGGGTAATGTTTCTATTAACCTAAACTATAATTTCTATGATTTTCTTGTTATAATTGGCAAATCATTAATTCCCTCTCATTCTGTGATCATAACCTTTCCTGGGGAGCCATAAAGGTTGAAACCCTAATTTCTTGGGTTAAATCAAGAAACCATGATTTGATGTTTTTATCTTCCCATATGATTCTAATACATCATAGGAAGTTCCCCTTCGAATTTTTGATCAATCCGACTTCAAACGAGAAAGTTATGGCCAAAGCAGTCTGTACAATTCCGTACTGACTTGCTTGGTCGATTGGGCCAGTCTACCAAGCACTTGACCAAAGGAGTCAGTAGCTTCGTTTTTCACCCGATTTGATTCGTTTGCTTTCTGATCTTTTAGGCATCTTTCCTAATGTTGTATCTATGGTTATTAGGAGTTTATTTGCTAAGTTTGGAGTTGCTCACTTTGATCTTTGGATCATCTTATTCTATAATCAAGGTAAGGACAGTTATTTCCTTAACTACATAGATTGCTTGTTCTCTGGTTTCTACCTTATGAAACTATGAGATTACTTACTGTTATTGTAATTTAATTCTGATCTCTTACTGTGAGAACAATATCACTTGTTTATATTATCTTTTTCATTATTCATGTTATATGAATTACTTATTATTACCTAATCTGATTTTGCTTTTTCATTCTCTTGTATATGATGAACTGTTGGTTGTATATGTCATGACTGATCTGAGAATGTGTTTTCTTAAGTTTGTTTTGGGATTGGGGAGTGTCCTTTTGACACTTCTGTTCTTGGACATCGAAGGGAATAGTATGGGATGTTCTCTTAAGATGCCCATCGACGCTTTCCCGAATCATTGGTTGTCATACCTAGAGGTGTCTAGCAGTGTTTGGCTAGGATATACCCCTGTTATATCAGACCCGAATCGGAAGGGTATTGAGACCGAACGACCCGTGGTAGCAATGTGATTTACGGGCGCTCAAGACCGGTAACCAACCCGTGAGAGGATGGGAATCATATTGTGGGGGCCATTTATTGGAGGGTTGGATATGGCTAGACTTGGGCACTCAAGACCGGTAACCAACCCGTGAGAGGACATGAGAGCTTCCCATTTACCATATGTGGATAACCGATAGGGTTGATGAGTCCGTATTCCGAGTTGGTCGGTGCCATAGGATACGCTGACTCTAGTGTGAAGGATACCGGAAAGGATCGTCAGGGACGAGGAATGGACGTATCTGAAACTAAGATGATATAACTGACTAGATGACTTGCATTGGGCTAGGCTTTTCCCCGACATGCGCCGGTACTTATGTCAAATGGTTGTGAGAGAGTGTGTTGACTAAATCCCCTACCATGGTTTGATGAGGACTTTACCCAATTACCCGGCAGACCCAAGATGCTAGGATGGCTGAGGGGGAGTGATTGACCTACCCAAAGAAGTACGGTGCTATGACTTAAAGCATGTCTACCATAGAGACCAGCATACATAGAGTTTAGATGCATTCATACTTTATTTGTTTCATATTGCATTGCATCATGTTATGTTTTGTCACATGGTATCTATGATGTTATGGATTAACTTGCCTTACTGAGTTTCTTCGAAACTCATTCCTTTTTGTATATTTTCTTGTTAGATTATCCTGCAAGTATAGATTATTATGACGAGCAGTACAGTGAAGCGCAAGCCGATGAAGCGTATTACACACAAGGTACTGGCGATGATCAAGATTACTCTGATGATCCCCCGGCGGATCAAGCTGCGTACTACTTTTGAAAACAGCATAGAGTTAGAAAGGATTCATTGGGTTGATGAAGTCCACACTTATAAAGACGTTATCTATAGACTAGAAAACTCTTGTTCCTAGTTTATTTCTTAGTACATGTGCTTCAGTTGAAATTTCCTTTTTGACTTTCATACTGCGTTTCGCTATGTTTGTGGAGTGAGTTTCTGCCTCACTTTACTTCTTTTGATATCTTCGGATATCTAGTATCATTTTCCGCACTCTGATTATATTATTTCTTCATTTCTCGAGTTAAACCTTTTGTTTATAATATTTAAACCTTGATTATTTCCTGTTTATGATTATGTTATTGTATATATGTGGGAGGATGATTTCCTCGATACTTGATCTTCGGGGCTGTGGATCACACTCCCGGGTATGCCAGTTAGGGTACCGGCTGGGGGGATGTGACAGTTTCAATCTCTATTAGTGAACGTCCGATTGTAGGGTTTCCTTCTAGATATTCGGGAGTGCAAGTAGTTACCAATCGCGGCATGACTCCCTCACAGCCTTGATGATAGTTGCTTCCTACAAGACAGCTTCGTCTACCGCAAGGTTCGGGAGATCTTACCGGACTGATAACCAAAATGCGGTGTCTTTATGATCATTAAATTCGGGTTTGGTGGGCCCCCGGTTATGGTCTAACCTGGCTGAAGATCCTGAACCCGGTCCATGGGTTCGGTGCAATTTTCCTCGTATCATTTGCCGCGCATGCCAAGCGTTCGAGCAACGGCGTGGAACGCTTGGTTTGGTTTGGTATATTTACTGATCATGAGCGGGTAAAAAATATCTTCTCAAGTAAAATTATCTCTGTATTTAATGCTGCTAACATTCCTTTCCAGCGAGGTGCCGTCGAAACATTCTGACGCCTTGTTGCTCGTGCGTAGTGGGCCACGTGGCTATTGGGGAAGTGCGAACGTTACGCCCTGTTGTTCGAACCGTCGTATCTCAGTTTTATCTCATCATGACAAAAGTTTTTTTGAATCGTTGGTGACTACAGACCATTAGATCTTTAAGAATCGTCCGATCTTTTCTCTTGAATCGATGCATGCCCCTGTCCATCGATTAGACTTAATCTTACTTGTTCATTTGCCTTTTGAATCTATAAAAGGTTCGTCAGGCCTTATTTCTTCTTTTTACTTTTTTGCTTCCCAACTTGTGTTCTTTCGAGTCTTTAGTTTTCAACCTGCGCGATTCAAGCTTTGTTCTTCTAAATCCTGAAATCACAAGTAAGTTTTGCTTCCCTTACTTTGTTTTATCTTTTGTTCTCTTTTCCTGCATTCGTATAGTATTCTTTTCTGTTTACTTCTTCAAAAAATGGGTAGCGGTAAAACTTCTAAAGATAGCGATTATGTATCCCGCCTGGTAGAGGGTGAAGAATCTGCTGATCAAGGAAGTCCCACTGCTTCTGTCGAACTCTCTGGTGATCGGGATCATAGGATTACCGAACACTGGTTGAGATCTGCCTTGGCTAGCCCTAGAGACGCACCAAGCAATGCCCCCATTGTTAAGGGGTCCTCCTCAAAGAAGAGAAAGGCTCCTAGGAAGACGATGGTAGAGAAAACCCATCTGTCAAAAAGACCTTCTGCTGGTATGCTTCTCTCGAACAGCTAGAGGCATATAATCGGTTACCTGGGGCTCTGCCATGAGCTCGAGCTAATCCCTTCTTTAGATGTTTTTCATCATTTCTATACACTGAGTAGATCAAATCCTCCCGGGTGGGTAGTCTTTTCCAAACGCTCGAAGATTGAGCTTAATTGGCAAGGGGGAATCCTTTCAGGGGGTACTTGCCCTTCCAATAATAAAGGATGGCGGGAAAAGTTTGTTTTCTGTAGGGTTCCCGAATCCAAACATCAATTTCCAATGTTGGAGCACCCTGGACTCCTTCACCCAGATCAATCGCTCTCCTTTCCTTCCCGCCCCCGAGAAAGAGGCGGTTCGGGTCATCAAAGCCATTTCCTGGCGTTCAGAAATCCATGGACATGCCATGGAGTACGAAGCAGTTCTTCGCTACTGGGGTTTGAGCCACGGTGAGCGCCCAAAATTTTTAATTCCACTCTTTTCAATTCCATTCTATTTATGCATGTACTCTTTGTTTTTATAATGATCTCGATTTTTGGTTGATTTGCAGTGCCTCCCAAGTTTAACCGCAATGCTGTCTTTTCTCTGGCTCAAAAAGGCTTAGCCGCTGCCGAGGAAAGAGTTCCCCAAAAAGGGAGAAAAGAGACTCCCGAGGGTGCCCCTTCTCCGAAGAAGGCTTCGTTTGTTGCTGTCCCGAAAGGGGTTACTTCCCCGAGGGGGCTTTTGAGGACCAAGCCGGATCGTTTTGCCTGAGGAAAAGATCCAGTAATAGTTGAGGAATCCACCCATGATGATACCGCCCTTGTCAAGAGGAGAAGGGAGCTGACCAATGATGCTGCTTCTAGGAGAAGCAAGGTTGATCTAGGGGAAATTTATGTTCCCAAAAGGAAAGTGAATCTTCTGGACCCGGTTCTCTTAGATATTGAAGCATCTATTGATTGGGCCGTTAATGCTCAAACTCTGTGCTATCAAAAAGCTTTGAATGAGATGCTCGATGATGAGTTGGTGAACTCCAATATTAGGTGTGTACTGATTTTTTAACTCTTCTCCCAGCCGGAACCTTTGTAGTAGACTAACTTGCTTTCGTATCACTATAACAGAGTTCTTACTGAGAACTTCCATCGTGAGATGGAGGCAAATATGAGAGTTGGTCGTTTACGTGCTGACGTCAATCTCAGTAATGAACTTGCTGAGAAGAGGCTAGGAGAAATCTCCAAGTTGGAGGAGGAGATTGTTCGCCTTCGTCCTGTCTTGGTGGAACTTATTGTGGCTAAGTCTCGATTGGAGGATGTGAGGAAGGAGCTGGTAGAGTTGAAGAAAAATGCCCGGACCTCAGAATGCAAAATCGAGGATCTTACTCGGGAGGAGGAATTGGAAGAAAAGCTGGAAGCTATTGCTTCTCCTCAAGGTCCCAAAGATCTGAAACCGGAGGTTTGGAAAGCTTATGTCTTGAAATACTTGAACAGCGTTCGGCGAGTTGCTCAACTTGTACAATTTTCGGATTCAGCTTCATCCAGTATCTTCTCAAAATAGAGAAAACTTCCCTGAGATCTGCTATGTGTCCCGTTCTCTGAAGACTCTTTACTAGCATGTCGTCAATGTATACCTCCATATTTTTTCCAATCATATCATTAAAGATCTTGTTTACAGCTCTCTGATATGTGGCTCCCGCATTCTTCAAACCGAATGGCATAACTTTGTAAAAATAGCTTTCCCTATTGGTCATGAAGGCTGTGAATCTTTCATCTTTCTTGTTCATCAAGATTTGGTTGTATCCCGAATAAGCATCCATGAAACTCAATGTTTCATATCCAACCGTTGCATCGATCAAAAGATCTATGCATGGCAAAGGGTAGCAGTCCTTTGGGCATGCTTTGTTGAGGTCTGTGTAGTCAGTACACATTCTCCACTTCCCATTTGACTTTTTTACCATTACAACATTAGCCAACCACGTTGGGCACTCGATGGCTTCGATAAAACCAGACTTCTTCAGTTTTTCAACCTCCCCTCTGATAGACTCATGTTTTTTGATTGAGAAGTTCCATCTCCTCTAAATTACGGGCTTGACCTCTGAATTGATCCAAAGCTTGTGTTCGGCCATGGCTCGATCAATTCCTGGCATATCGCTTGCTGACCAGGCAAAGACATCTATGCTTTTCTAAAGAAAAGTTTTCAGTTCTTCCTTGAAGGGCTCTGGTTGCTCAGATCCAATGTAGGTGGACTTTGTCTTATCTCCCATCTGTAAGCAGATTTGTTCTAATTTCTCCACTAGTTCGGGCCTTTGCATGGTATCTTCATCCCGATCATCTCTTACCTCAATTGGTAAGGCCATGGCTTTTTTTGGTCCTTCCTTATCCTTTAGATAAGCCACATAGCACTGTTGAGAGAGTTTTTGATCTGAAACTACTTGCTCGATCCCAGTGTTAGTAGGAAACTTTATCTTCATATGTTTTGGTGAAACTATAGCACCTAGCTTTGTCCACGAAGACCTACTGAGGATCATATTGTAGGCAGGAAGATCCCGAACCACCAGAAAATTAACCCGAACGATAGATTCTTTCGGGAAATTTCCTATCGAAAGATCTAACTGGACCGATCCCTCAACTACGGCAGATGAACCTGCAAATCCATAGAGATGCGTTGAAGATGGCTTCATCAGATCTTCCTCAAAATTTAGCTTCTGGAAAGCTTCATAAGAAAGAAGATCGACCGAAGATCCCGTGTCTACCAGGACCCTATGCATCTCCCTTCGCCCGATTTCTACTTTGATAACTATTGCACCATCATGAGGCATGCTCACACCTTGCTCATCTTCTTCACCAAACGTGATGGGAGCTTCCTCCACTTTCTTTATTTTCTAGGATTCTTCTAATCCCACAAATCTTGATTTTGCCTTTAGTTTTCTCAGGGACTCAGGTTCGGGTCCCCCGAAGATAGTGAGGATTGGGAATCTACTAGGTCTTGCCAATTCCTTGCCTTTTTTAGATTTTGGAACCTCGACTCGACGCTCCCTGCTTGGCGAACGATCCCTTTTTTCATTCGTCGTTCTCTTCTCGTCCTCCCGAACTTTCAAAAAACTTTTAAGATGACCTTGATTGATCAATCTTTCGATATCTGCCTTGAGGTGCCTACAGTCATTAGTGTAGTGCCCAAAGTCTTTGTGGAATTGACAATATCTCTCCATATTGTTTTCTCCTGTCTTCCCAACTATCTTAGGCGGCCATTTCAAAATGTCTCGATTTCTGATCTGCATCAATATCTTCGATCAAGGAGTATTTAGTGGTGTATACTCATCTTGATCGGGTGATCGCCTTCTCCACGCCAGATGTGGCTTTCTGGTCCGATCATCATCCTGAGTAGGTTGCTTTTTTGGCTTTTCTTGGGGACCTTTTGCTCCTTGGTTGCTGTCTTAGATTCTCCTTGCGATGCATCGAGTATCTCTATTACTTCAGCCTACTTTTGGCATCTTTGCACTAATTCGGCATAGGTGGATGGCATATCCTGAAGTAGATATTCCAATAGCTTTCGGTGGTTAACCCTATAAAGAGAGCGGTTTTCACCACTTGTTCATCCAAATTCTCTATTTCCATGATGACTTTGTTAAATCTCTTCAGGTATTCCCGAATTGATTCATTTCCTCCCTGCTTGATTGTAAAGAGTGCTCCTCCGTTTTCTTGATCTGGATACCACTCTGGAAACGTCCAATAAACTTGTGGGTAAGGTTGTCGAAATCATTGATTCTTCTCGAAGGAAGGTTCGAAAACCATTTATGAGCTGCCCCAGCTAAGGAAGAGGCGAATACCCTACAAAGAATTTCATCAGAGTTTCCAGCTACCGCCATGGTTTGCTGATAATAGCTAATATGGGGAGTAGGGTCTCCCGAACCGTCAAACGCTGTGAAAGTAGGAAGTCTAAAATTATGCGGAAACACGAACAGGGCAATGGCATCAGCAAAAGGAGTCTTCCGGATAACTGAATAAATATCATCAGTTTTTCACCCTTGGGAGAGTTGCCCCAACCTTTGGTTTATGTTGGCAAGCTCTCAACCAATGTGCAAAGATCGCCCATCTTCCGTCTGAACGGTCACCCTTTCCGAACGTTTGGATGTTGGAGAACAAGTACGCACTCCTCTTGGCAATCTCTTCTGGATTCGGTTCGGCTGTCCTGCGGCCTATCATACCGATCGTCCCTTCTTGGAAGTTCGCCAACCCTCAAATCCCGGGCTCGTTGTAGAAGATCTCTTTAAGCGTTTGGGCCCAAATTCTGGCCTTCAGCTGGTTGTCCTTCCCTTTCAACAAAAATAGCCCGAATGTGTGGTATTTGCTCATTTGCTCCTTCTGCATGTCTTTGGGCTTCTACCTGATCAAGAGCCTGAGGAGCCACTACCTGTCTAACCAAAGTGTGGATCATATCCTGCATCTCTAGGAATTGGACCTGCATTTGGTCCATTTGTTGCTGAAGAGGATTCGGGTGGTTTTGATGTTCAGGTCCATCAACTCCATCTCCATGTGCTTCTGGGAGTTGGCTTCCTTGGGGAACATTTGATGGATTATTCTCCCCAAAGAGTGGTGGATTGTTTCCGATCCACTGAGCCACTGCTGCTGATCTTGTTACCATGACTTCTTGAAGCGTTTCCCACAAACAGAGCCAAATGATGCGTTCAGAAAATGTTAAGCCTCCAGATTCCTTATGGATGGCCTGCAAAATAGAGTTAGATGTGGCCCGACCGTGGGGGTCGGGAGGCCACCTCCGAAGCTTAAGTCAGTTCTTGAACTGATCACCAAGGCTCTGGCAAGTTGCAGAGCATAAGAATGAATGCGTACATTGGAAAATGATTCAGATACCTTTGGAGTGAGTGGATCACTCGTTTATATAGATTTTACCTCCAATTCTCGACCGTTGAGTGAAGTTTCAATCTCTATCAATGGCCGTCCGATTGTAGGGTTTCCTTCTAGATATTCGGGAGTGCAAGTAGTACCAATTGCGGCACGATTCCCTTATAGCTTTGGTGATAGTTGCTTCCTACAAGTCAGCTTCGTCTACCGCAAGGTTCAGGAGATCTTACCGGACTGATAACCAAAATGCGGCGTCTTTATGATCATTAAATTAGGGTTTGGTGGGCCTCTAGTTATGGTCTAACCTAGCTGAAGATCTTGAACCCGGTCCATGGGTTCGGTGCAATTTTCCTTGTATCAGTAACACATGAGCATGGTCTGCTATATACTTCTTCAGCATAGATACATGAAACACATTATATATGTTGGACAAATCTGGCGGTAGGGAAAGTCTATATGCTACTTCTCCAATTCTTTCCAGAATCTCAAATGGTCTTACAGATCTTGGACTTAGCTTCCCCTTTTTGCTGAATCCCACCACACCCTTCGTTGGTGCTATCTTTAGGAAAACTTTATCACCACCTCAAATTCTAAGGGCTTCCTTCTAACATCTGCATAACTTTTCTGACTTCTTTGAGCAACCTTCATCCTCTTTAGTATTACCTTTATTTTCTCACAAGTCTGTTGTACTAGGTGTTGTGGAGAACATATATCCCGAGGACCCCCCCCCTCGGGACGAACATACACCCCCACTCGGGATAGAGAAGTCTTCTTAAGGGAAGTCCTCTTAGGAGGATTCTGAGAATCCCTTATGGAGAAAACGCATATCCACTCGGGACTTGATTATTCTGAAGACTCGGGAGGAATAGTGTTCTCCCTTGAGAGGCACAGAAAACCCCCTTGGGCCATGATTATTCTGAAGACTCGGGAGGAATAGTGTTCTTCCTTGAGAGGCACAAAAAACCCCCTCGGGCCATGATTATTCTGAAGACTCGGGAGGAATAGTGTTCTCCCTTAAGAAGCACAGAAAACCCCCTCGGGAGGAAGCATATTCACCCCTTCAGGGAACATGCACGGAATAAGCTCAAGAAGCCCATTTGGACTAAGTCCAAGAGAGATGTTGAAGAAGACGGCCAGGTCAAGAGAGTTAGTTACAGATAACTACTCAGTAAGAGCCGTTCTGAGAATTGGGGAGACGAGTCATCAGATAACGGCTCTATCTGGTCCGACGAAGAAGGAGCCGTTATTCCAAAGAGACTCCACTCACTCTTCAACCGTCGATCCGAAACTCAAGGAAGCGCCGCCTCCATGTAACCTCTATGTAAACCCACCTCCTACATGGAGAAAGGCATGAGAACTTCATCTGAGTAATTACTCATTACGTTCTTGAGAACTCTCTCAAGAACTCTTATTGTTGCCTAGGCTGACTTGGGCATCGGAGGCGGTTCCCCGGCCAAAACTTGGCCGGACTGTTCTTGCTTTCTTTGTGTGTGCAGGCATCCCAGTTATTCCATTTGGCCGGAGAGCTCTTAAGGTGGTCATCTCAATATCCGGCCCCCGAAGAAGTTCTAGACACAACACTAGGTATGGCCCCAATACATGTTGCTCACCAATTTCATTCCAACACATTGGAGATCTACATTTCTTTTCATACAATGCTTATAGGGTGCCATCCTGATAGCGTACTGGTAGCTGTTGTTATAGGAAAACTCCACTAAATATAAGTGATCACTCCAGCTACCCTTAAAGTCAATTACACAGGCCTTAAGCATATCTTCCAATATCTGAATAGTCCTTTCAGATTGCCCATCAGTCTGAGGATGGAAAGCTATGTTGAAGTTTATTTGAGTGCCCAACACTTTTTGTAAACTTTTCCAAAACGTAGAAGTAAATCTGGGATCACGATCTGACACAATAGAATTGGGTACTCGATGCAACCTCACAATCTCCTTTACATATAATTTAGCCAGCTTGTCTAGAGAAAAATCAATCTGAATGGGTAGAAAATGAGATGACTTTGTCAATCTATCCACAATTACCCAAATTGCATTATAACCTTGTGGAGTCCTTGGTAAGGAGGTAACAAAATCCATGGTAATATGCTCCCACTTCCACTCAGGTATGTCTAGGGGTTGTAACAAACTTGAGGGTCGTTGGTGTTCTACCTTTACCAATTGACAAGTCATGCATTTCTATACATTCTCTGCTATCTCCCT